>NC_051157.2:146169849-146226238 GCF_013339745.2 Dermacentor silvarum
CCAATTCCTTTGACATTCTGGTACTATAAAACGTTGCGATAAAACTTAAAAAAATGCTTCGAAAAAAACGACTACCTGAATTGCAATCGTGTTTGATAATTCACTTCTACGAACCGCCATTTGAAGTAGGTGGCCAGTGCACCTGCAGTACCGTTTGCTAAATGACAGGGCAAGATGAAACATAATTATAACAAAACAGATACACAGTTCTCGCATGACATAGCTGTGACCTTACACGAACGTAGCGTTTGCTGCTGTTGATTACGTGCGTTATTAACATACGTGCGTGAGTAATCCTCAAATTCCCTATTAAGCCAATACAGATCAGAGAGGGGGTGCTGTGCAGGTATGTGAAAAAACTGGTGCAGCACTATCACGAAGCTGTGCTCTGCCATACTTATTGTACGTAACTATCACATTCGTATTATATTCAAATACAACATTTTCTCACTAATATTCTACTCACGCGGGCACACTCGGACTTAGACTCACAATTAGCAGACCAGGGGACTCATTAAAACTTAGATTATCCAAATTACTTTCGCAGGTGCATGTTGGTCGGAGCAAATCATACAAGAACAGCGATGCAGTATAAAGAAATTCTCATGGCCGTCTGAAGTCCATGGGTCTGTGTTGCCGCTGTTTGAAATCTACCCCATAATTAGTAAATGAACCCACAATATCCGGTACGATCTTTTCGGTGTGATCGACCCTTTAATATGCTCATTATATCCGAGCTTTGCGCATATACTTGCTTTTTTATAAACCATGAGTTACAAAAATCATTCATCACCAATTATTTCTTCAATACTGCATATATTTAGTCCGTGGACGAAATTCTCTGCGGGATTTTAGGTGGATAGTTGGGCGTGTTGGTTAAGCATATCTGAAGTGAAGGCGCGAAAACGACGGCGTACGAAGAGAGAGAGAGAGAGAGTTGTGTGTGTGTGTGTGTGTGTGTGTGGTTGTGTGTGTGTGTGGTGTGTGTGTGTGTGTGTTTGTTGTGTGGTGTGTGTGTGTGTGTGTGTGTGTGTGTGTGTGTGTGTGTGGTGTGTGTGTGTGTGTGTGTGTGTGTGTGTGTGTGTGTGTGTGTGTGTGTGTGTGTGCTCTCTTCGTCCGTCGTCGTTTCGCGCCTTCACTTCAGATCTCTTCGGGAATGTCAGGGCACAACAGGGCTTCTTGGAGTGTATCGGGGGCATGTGTCTCGACGCCCCCTTCACAGGTCTCTTGGAAGGCCGACGATGATGAGCTGAAGCCTCCTATAGATAAGCTGCAAGCGGGATCCCCTGTATACTCACGGATGCCGAATTCAATGTAAATACGACGCTGACGGGTCACACTGGTCGCGCTAGCACGCGAACGGGAGGGGGAGGGGGAGTGCTTGGTATGCTAACACTGATCTTAGGCTAAAGGCTCAGGTGTGATACCCACAATAAATTATGCAAATAGCAGTTTTTGCCTACTTCAAGCGTTTTGACATTATCTATCCATCTATCCATCCAGCTATATATCTGTCCGTCTGTATGTCTGTCGGACGGACGCCTCTTACGCGGACACAATAGACCAAATGGACCAAGTTGTCCAACAGCTTCGTGCACTGGGAATGTGCTCATTGTTGTGATGCGGTCGTGTTCATTCCATAGTTGTCATTCCGGCTTCGTTATCTGAATCGCCATGCCGTCGACGTCACGCCTTCTACGCCAACCCAGTGGCCTAAGCTGTCTAATAGCTTGGGTCACTAGTTATGTGCTTGTGGCCGTGCTGCTGGCCAATAGCTACGCCATCATCGTCCTTTCAGCTTTGTCATCCGACTCGCCTCGTGCCATCCCGCGATCGTCGTGCATACAGTCGTCGTGCATTCGTTGTCACACCACCTTGGTGATGCCATCGTGGTCATTCTATGGCAGAGTTCCACATCGTCATCGCTCCAGCTTCGTCATCCGACTCTCGTCGCGCCGTCGCCGTCACACCATCATCACCCCACAACTGTCGTCATAACTCCTTCGTCGTTCCGTCGACGTCAATCCTTTGTCGTCGTACTATCTCAATCAAGCTGTCGTCATTCGACAGTCATTATGCCACTGTTGTCACGCTACCGACATAACTGCGTCGTCGTCCGACATTCGCTATAATGCATCTGTTCCCATACCGTCATTGTCAGACCGTCATTGCCGTGCTATCATCCCGACTCCACCTTCGTCATCCGACTCTTCTCATGCCGTCGTCATACAGGCTTCGTGATAGAGCCATCGTCCCGCCATCGTCTCGATACACTAGTCATCCTCCCGTTGTTCTGTCCTCATAACGCTGTGATCGTCATATTATTTTCATGCCACCGTCGTCATGCGGCACACCTTGGTAACCACGTCAGTGACGTAATTCCTTTGTCGTCATTCTGTTGCCCTCAGGTGGTCGTCGTCACGCTAGCATCGCAATACCATCATGATTTAAAAATTGTCATCACATTGCCGCCATGCCATCTTCCTCGTTCAATCGCCGCAATTCCTTCGTCAATCCCATCGTCGTCAGAACGTCAGCGTCGTACAGTCCTCATCATGCTGCTATGTTCATTGGCGACCTTGGCAAGCGAATGCGATAGCTTAGTGGGACGAGAGCGGATACGTCGCGTATAACCGGCACAGTCAACAGAAGTCTCACAATGAGCACTGTAGATGTTAAATAAACGTGACTTCAGAAGTACGATGTCTCGCGACATAGCTTGTATGCTACTCGCATTATATCGTCAAGGGTCATCGAGAGATTAATTCTATCGCGATTCTTTTTTTTTTCTCCATTTAGGCGCCTCCTAGCTGAACTGTGAAGTGATGCTGGTTAAAGGTGACGTGAGAAACAAAACTTGTGAAGTACGAGGTAATATAAACAGGCACAGAATTGGTCTATTCGAGTGAAATATACGCAAAGCAACTTTTATTTTGTAAGTCTTGATAACTAAGTTTGAAAGCAACTTCTCGGCTCGGATTTTTTATTACTATTTGATTGACATTTGCCATATTTCTTCCGCGGAATCCCACTAGGTGGAGAAACAAGTCAAATCAGACGCATATATAGCAGATACTGAAGAATACTTTATCTAATTTTTTTACTTATTTTTAAATGGCACACCCTCAGAAGATCCAGAGAGCTGTGCAACAAAGAGGACGCCAAGTTGAACCAGCTTGTCCTATGCCACACTTCAGGGAAATACCAAAGAGTGACGTCTGCAGCCAATGCGGGCTAATCATGCCTCAGTACAACAAGAAACGTGGTGTGCGCGACTACTTCGTTGGAATACTGGTGCTGGAGTAAGGCAGACATTAGACGACGCGATATGTACGTCGAGATTCGGTGAACATATTGATCACGTGTTTATCGGAGGAATTGTCAACCTGGAAGCGATTAAGTACACGACTTACTTGACAGTCAAGAAACCAATATTATGTGCAATAAAGAAATGGCCCCAAATTACGCGCACGCTGTAATCTCTAAATAAAGACATTGTACATACATGCGCTATATCTTAATGCACTGTTCATCAAAACTAAGACAGCCTCGCTTTAGTGGAGAACCATCGGGGATGTTTTCTGCTTAACGTTTCTAATGGGCCGAGGTGTACCTCTGCCTGGTGCTCAGCCACTTTAAGGGGTGCGCATCGGAAAATGGGGCCTTATAGAAATTTCTAAGCGTGGTCTCTGATTTCCCCGTGTCAAACCACAAGCGGCCTTGTCACACAGCATTAGCCGTGGCTTTGGGAGCCACAATAGAGCTGCCTCCGTTTACCTTACGGTGAAAAAAGGGTATAAACGTGCTACCGGCCTGATGCTTGGTCATTACGAGGCTTCAAGTATTGAAATGGGGCGTTTTTCGCTTCCCCGAGCGCATTGCCACCTAAATAGGTGTTTTGAATTGCCACTATATGGAAATGGTCGCCATTGGAGCGAGTAAGTCGCCTTGGGATTTTCCTTTACTGGGTTTTGTTATAACCACAGAGTTCTACGGAAGTTGCATGGCGTTGGATCACTTCCCGGGACTGTTTACTCCTAAAGAAAGGTAATTGTCGTGCCGAGGGTAAGTGGTGCGTAACTGGCGGCGACGTTGTCGTGAACCCACGCTGCAGCGCCATTACTCCCTCCCCTTTTGTACCCCGGCAATGCCCGAGACCTCTGCGGTGAAACAAGTCGTGGTTCTATAGCGGCTGCCGCCAACAATAAAGGCGTGAACGGCACAGGACATTGACAGAAACTCTAGAGTACATAAAAACGTTGCATATCCATTCTTCCGAGCCCCTTGCGCCTTTACTAAATGCTGCGAACATCGCATTCAGTACATCGAACCACTGCAGCGTTACAGCGAAGGGGAAAGTTTTCGTCGAAATGATTAGAACGTTCACGTATCTATTATCTCCATATAGCTTACTTGCATCGTTCCTCAAACGGAGAGATGACGCCCTCATTTTGCCAATTTTGAAATAATGACACCAACCAAATCCCGTAATTATTAGCCTCGCTATTTCCTAAATCGCGTGCTAATTAGTCACCGACAAAGCCCTTACTGGCAAGCTATTCCTGGTATTTTTTTCTTAGTAGTTCTTTTTTTCTTCTTTAAATCTATCACGCATTTTTTGTACTTATTGGAACACAATTTTACATGCAAGCCTGATGTTTTTTTCCCCTGCTATGAATCTTCTGACTCATTTATATCAATATATGACTTCGCGGGTAATGTATTATTAGCCTAGAAATGCTTTACTTACAATTTCCGTCATACGGTGACCAAGCTCGTTCATCAGCTTCGTTGCTACTGGTAACAGCCGAGGCCTCCAATATGCTTGAGCTTCCTTCCACCGTGAAATGACTAGCGCTCACAGCAAGAACTACGACGAGGCTTAAAGTAATCGTCTTCGTCATGTTCAGGCACCCTACAGACCGGTGCTAGGTTCGGACTATTGCGGTTCTCTCTTTTTATTCTCAGTTAGGATAATAGAGCATGTGTAAGGACGTCTGACTTGAGGCTATTTTGGAAGCATCCTTCGAAAGAACCCATTACCTCATCAATTCCTAAAATGCAGTGATGTAGAAAGTCCACTTGCGTAGGTGTGCGACTGTTTTCATTTATGCTTTTTTTTTCAGAAGTTCTCCTTTTACTCAGCATTGGGTTGGGCTGCTGAGAACAATCACTTTAATGGCACCGTCATTACGAAATGATGTGAATAACCAAGTAACAATGCTCATATGCTTATTCGCGGCTGGTACCTAATGATGTTGGGGTTAGCTTGCCTAGCTTACCTTTCATTCTTTCTTTTTTTTCTGGTCATACGAGCCCCAGTGGTGAAATTTGGATAACAATGTTTTATTCTGTGACGTGGGCGAGTATATCAACTCTTACTTTTTTTATCGAAAAACACATTCTCCAGCACAATGTTCTGACGCATTTGACCGTCAGGTGGGCTGTTCTTTTTTTTCGCTTTGTATATACCTGTGTGTATCTGATGTAGAAATGTTCGGAACAGCAAGCTAATCGCCTTTTCCAGATACGATATCCCCTACGAACGGACGGTTCTTCAAGTGGTTTGCTTGCAGTTAGTATAGGCTCGAGATCATATGTGTTCCAAGAGGCATGGGGTTAAGCTCTACGTCACCAGAAACAAGATTTGGCACATTCCTTTCAAGGCGACAGCATCGAGACAGAGGTTAATAGCCCGACACCATTTGACATTACCGGGAGAACATTACTGCTACAAAATTTGTTGGACAGACCAAGGTAACTAACCTGGAAAGTTAACAGCGGGCTGAGCATCCTGATGCTGGTGGTTGCATGTCCTGTTTGCGCTTCCCATCTGATGTGAACATCCTAGTCAGACTTGTCATCCAAGTCAGACTTGGATCCCGTGGTTGATGACGTAGTCGATGAAAGGCGACGACGTCATTCGCCCTAGATGTGGGTAGTTTGGCACATACGGTGGATCGGCTGGTGGACGAGCTGGCGTGTTGTCCACTTCAAGCAGAGCGGACATACCCTGGGGCACGGAAAGCGCCACGGGCAAGAACAGACTGCTTTGTAGCAGCCTCATTAGCATCTATAAGTTGAACAGCGAGGTGAGCCGCCTGATACTGGTGGTGTCGGGCCCTGGTTAGGTGCTGGTGATGTCGTCCCGCAGTCACCGCTCCTCGGCATCCAAGAAGCCAAGGAGCAGTGATTGACTTTCGGCTTGTGCGACTTCTGCCGCTTTCAAGGCTTTTAAGAAAGGCGACTAATATAACGGCAAGTTCATTGCGCCACAGTGCAGATGTCGTGAAACATGGGTGAAGATAAGCCTGTTTCATTTCCCAAAGATTAAGAATCGAAAAATTATACCTCCCTTCCACTCCGTGAAGATGGTAGAACACCGAAGCTCTGTTAGTTACACCGAGTGTTACGAGTGGTACACGTTCATGAGTTGCACGTGATGCCATTGCGTAAACACAAGTAAACACAGATCTACAACACGATCTTATAGTATATTGAAAGCTTGCGAGGCGAGAAGAGGCAGCAACTTCCAATGCTACTCGACGAGTGTCCAGTTCTCTAGTGGAAACCTGCCGAGCCGCCGCCAGAGGCATCGGCTGCAGTCGCGAACACCGCGCGATTTCGGCGCGAACGCGGGGAAACGCGGACGGCGTCGGCAGCAGCTCTGCGCGTTATCCGAAAGGGTGCGCCACACATAAACACCTTTTCTAATACCCATATATAAGTCCTGCTCCTCGCGCCCAGCGCGGCCTCTGATTAGTCGCCTCCTCCCTCCAGCGCACGCCCTCTCATTGGTCGCCTCCTCCTCCAGCGCACCTCTCTTCCTCTGCTGGTCATGTGACCTGCCATCACCCGGCGCGGCTCTTCTCCTCTCCTGGTCACTGACCTGCGTGACACCAGTGGACGGATGGCGCAGCCTCGACCTACAACAGCTCCGCTGTTAAAAAGTTGTTCGTGATGAAGCTGCGCAATGGAAAAAAAAACAAGGGTCGGAATGGTCGTGTGCAGAGAATACTTCCTCACCTTACCCCATACGAAAGGCGAAGGATCGATTGCGATAGCGAACTAGTTGACAGCTATACGAAGTACGGATAGTAGCTTTATCGGCCCTAATAACTTGTATGCATAGGCGTACTAACTAAATAACCAGCATGGCGTCATTCGCGCAAAAGCAAACATGAACGCATCTCACTCAATGACCACGGAAACTCGCTGTCAAAACGCTGTAGTGAGTAAGCGTGGGGGCAGCAGCGAGCGAGTTGACCTTCGTCCCGCCACTCGCATCAGCGCAAACTATGCCGCGAAAACACAGCGCAGGGAGGAAGGGCTCTGCCCTCGCTGCAGTTGGCTTTTAATATACAGCCGTGCGGTCGCTCGGGCGGCGCAGAGTAACCCCCCCCCCCTCCCCCCGGAGCCTCGTGCACGGCGGTCGCTGGGGCGGCGCAGAGTACCCCCCCCCCCCTTCCCCACCCTGCCCCTGGAGCAATGCGCGCGACTTGAAGACAGCGCGCTTCCTTCCCGCTTCGCTCTCTTGCGTGCGCGAGATAAAGCCGCGATCGCCGGCTTCCCCTCGCACGCTTTCACTCCCACATACAGAATATGGCGCATGGAGACGATCTTATCGCCCTTGGACTTATTCCATATAATAGCTATAGCAATATAGGGGTGCGATGACGTTTGGACGTTAATACAGCCCCATACTTTACTCAGAGTTCTGAGTGCAGTCCTTTGCCATGAAGAAAACGTATTGTGGCCCGAAGTGTTAGCATAGCACAACTTGGTCGGCGCCAAAGACCCAGAATAAAGTCCTACGAAAACGGCCTGGCGTTCATAGTTCCCATAAAATCGGCTAAAGCTTAATTTTCATGTCTATTTGCTTGGCAGACTTAGAATATGCGCGCAACTGTCTCCGGTATGGCACCATAGTCCCAATTTGAGCTGCTCTCTCCTCCGGTGATGTACCCGTAAGAACTCATTGGTCCAGAGTAGCTCACATGTTCTTAGCCAATTCCAAAGAATTTCATCTCACACTACCTTACAAGGTTCTTCTACTAGCATGATGATGTCAATTCAGTTTATTATTTAGCTCGGTTATTGCTGTTCAGATTTTGCTGTTGAATATTTCAAAATAAGACGTAATGGCAGATTCCTTAAAACCGGCTGCCACAAAGGCTCACTTCTAATAACCAACACTACTCATAATCAAAGAAGTAAATGAAGGTATCCTTTATTACTGCTTGCCCTCTTCCTCACTTTAAAAGCGCCATGAAATCGACATCTGAAAGCGCTTTTGATCCTCTTTTACTGCCAAGGAAACGTGCCAGTCTACCCCAGATAGCTGGGTGACATCATTGACGACCACGGACTCTGGTCCCATGGATAGTTTGCGTAGTCCCAAGGATACAGCTGTTTAAGGCACGTTCTCCAAGTCACACATCTGCCTCTGTGGTTCCTGTAGTAACCGTCTCCACAGTAGCATCCGCTCTTGCAGTTTCTGAAGCACTTAGGACCGATTGTAGGCTTCCAACAGGTGCCCTCTTCGCAGCCAGTGCCTACACATTGCTTAAAGACTTCGTACCGTCTCCAGCAGACTGTAAAAAAAGTGAAGCGAAGGATTACTGTTCCGTAAATGAAAATGCGCTGTTCGATTTATGCAAGGTCACACTCATGCACATATCTCATAAGAAGCGTGTATCGTCGTATAACCACATCAGGACCAAATTGACGGAATGCATGTCTTCTTTGTGTGGCAGAGATGTATACAATACTGCTGCCACGCCTTCTTGACGCATGGTTCAACGCATCGAACTTATTCTCTCTTAATCTCGATGCGTAGAAGCACTTAACCCGCCGTGGTTGCTCAGTGGCTATGGTGTAGGGCTGCTGAGCAAGAGGTCGCGGGATCGAATCCCGGCCACGGCGGCCGCATTTCGATGGGGGCGAAATGCGAAAACACCCGTGTACTTAGATTTAGGTGCACGTTAAAGAACCTCAGGTGGTCCAAATTTCCGGAGTCCCCAACTACGGCGTGCCTCATAATCAGATCGTGGTTTTGGCACGTAAAACCCTATAATTTGTAGAAGCACTTATTTTTCTTCAAATTACACATGCTGAAAGAAAACGAACGTTCAGTTAGCGGGTGCAGAAGTAGAAAGCATTTTGCGTGCTTTTAAATGAAGAATTCTGTTGTCGGTGTGGTTAGCCTAGAAATCTTTCTGTATGATTTTAAGAGTGTACGGTTGCCGAAGGTCATCTGAATTTTCACAGCGGGAAATGCTGTTCGGCTATTACTGACTACGGACTGACTTTTGTACGACCACTTTTGTGCTTTTAAGTAATTAACGTAACTAACAGTGACCAGCTCAGAAAGTTGGTGATGAACTTGCTACAAGCAAAGGGCTTTGATGAACCAACCGCACGTAATGAAAACGTGAGTGCCCTTGAGAAATAGCGAAAGCCAGTCCACTATTGGATGAGCACGGGAGCTGCCTCGGATAAGGTAGGGTCATTTGTGCAGAGAGAGGTGGTCACAGAAATAGGGTCTCAGCGACAGTCCGTTAAGAGAAGAAGGTGGTAAGCCGCGCATTTCAAACAGCTTGATTTGCAACATGGCACTGTAATGACGTCACCCCCTGTCACTTCAGCAGGTTTACGAAACCATTTCGGTGGACATTATGAACCAAGCGAATACGGTTATTACGCTAATAGTGTTCGCAGGAGCACATGCTAGCCCATTCCGATATCAGACACCGGCAAATTAATAGAATGTAGCTTACACCAAAAAAAGGTTCGTGCATTCTGACCTAGCTGTAATGTAAGGAGTCAGTTTAGTTAGATGTAGAGAGCAAATCCGGAATTTCGTATGTGCCAGAGGCAAAACTAATGCGCCCCACATGAGCAATAGAAAGCGACGCGCACTCGACGTGTAGAGGCTGCCTGTGCTTAGTTCTGCCTTTTAGCTGACCAGTGTTGATGATGTCGAAAGCACGATGTCGTTAAGAACATAGTGGCGCTGTGTTAGCGCCAACACAACACTCAATCGCTTACAAGTGAGTTATCGTTGCATTAAAAGATGCCGTGCAACCACTTTTCGACAAATTGGAGAGCCCCCTTGCAAGGGTCATGCCTATCGATCAATCTATTTCCTCAGAGTTCCCTCGAAAAGGACTTAACACCAGCAAAGATATACAGATTGGAATATTTGCTATGCTCCATCCTCGTTACCGCACATTTTCTCTGTAAGCTGTGGCGGTGCGATAGCAATTTCCTGCTAACTGCTTCTTTTTTTTTCTTTTCGCGAATATTTCGCCTGACAAAGCTGCCCCAATGTGACGTGATAGCGGTTACAGGAAGAGAGGGAAGCGTTGATAACCAATGTCAGTTTCTCTCTCCGGTCGCATCCTGTATAATGTGACCGTTTAACGCCACTTGCTGTAGCTCTATTATGCAATCGCAGCTCATCAGATTCCCTAGCTTCTGTTAGATATGTTAAAATGTCTTGCTGGCATGCTGGAAGGTCATCCCAAGAAAACATGTGAACTTATTAAGCTTATTAGTCCTTGCGTACATACCACAAAGAACTCACGAAAGTTCTGAATTATACCCCGCAGAACCCTGGTCTTGCTCATGTGCACTGTGGGTATCACGCAGGTGACGTGGTCGCTGTTCTTTCTTTCTCAAAAATCTAGGAGACTGTATAAAACCATGATATCTTTTTTTGTGGCAAATTGTATTTTCTCTTGTAATCAGTTTTTGTTATTGAACATTACACATGGCTAATTAAAAGTTTACTTACAATTTTTTAGATGCGGCGGCCAGACTCTTCTACTGTTCACTAGTCTGTTACGACCTCCATGGGTCGCGGAAGGATCTCTTTCTCCTTCCACAGGCAACATAGCACATGACCAGCACACTATCACAATGGCGAGGCAGGTAATATTTTCCATCATCATACCGAGAGTACCAACAACATTTGTGAAGTATTGAAGCACTGCGTTCATAGGCAGAGTATGGTTACTGGCGCCTTGCGCAATGCCTGCTCGCTCGAGTTTGATGCGTGGCTTCCATGGGAGTACGATCCCGAACCGCTTTTTTTTTTTAATAGAGCTACCTTGCTACATGCGCTTCAGCAGTAATTCTTGCGTTTTGTTTAAGAATGCAGCACCATTGTCCCAGCCCTGGATCAGAGTTCTGCGAACAATGACTTCGAAAGCTGTGACACGTCAGGCAGCAATGCGTACAAGAAAGCAACTGGCCATTTGTGGGTTCTAGACTGCCAGCCTATAAGCTCTTGTTCACTGTACTATAGCAGTGAAGGTAATGCTTTACTGCTTCAGCACTTGTCACCTCTAGCTTTTTCTCGCGGTTGCATTGTGCAGTAGGCGTGCAAAACGTCCGTTTGTTGCAATATCGGCGAGCTTTTTCAGCCGGTTTCCATAGCGGTAACAGTATGGTATCTTAAGCCCGATAGCACGACCGGCTCCAGAAGGTCGACTTCCAGAAGGTGCAAGGGCATTGAAAGGGAAAGTGATTATTTCTGCCCTAAGCTTCATTGCTGATACGACGCGGCACGTTCACGTATTACGCAGTACAATTTCTGCAAGAAACCGGTCCAGTTTTTCTTCGCATGGCCCGTATACCACTCCTCAACAATTTCGCCACTTGTCCTGAGACGAAGTTTTTTGAGCACTTTGTTCCTCTCACACCGTATCGCTTGTTTCTTTAGGAGGCATATTATGCGTTGGTTATTCCACAAAGTGTCCTATCACCGTTCATTAAATGAGCGACTTATTTTGCAGCCATTGTGTACGTTCCATACCGTATCGATCACAGCAGTAAAGTAGCTTTTTTCTCGTTGTCGCACTGACATGTTCCTGCCAAGGACCTTTCTGAATGAAACCACCTTCCCACTTCTATCGCCACCTTAGGCGATGCAACATCATTTATGACCGCTGCAATCTCACTTCTTTTAAAATGACCCGAATTTCGCTGTTTTTCCTATTTCTCTTTACGTGCTGTTGGTTCTGCCTGTATATCTTATTCTCGCCGTTTAGGCATGAATGTTCTGGTTGTAAGTCATGTAACCACCCTCTCTGTAACGCCCATGTGGTCTAAGGGTATGATAATAATTTTTTAATGTGTCATTTGACACATTGGGTATTATATGTCTCCGATCAGACTGTCGTGTTAAAACAGGCACACATCTTTTATAACATTTATATCTATGAATAAAGTGTCTTTATTTAAAAATAAAGATCTTTGTGGTATAACATCTCAAGATGACGCCATTGATTGCTGCAAGAATGAATGGGTCCTGTATGCCGATGACCGAAGGTAGAAGAGGCGACATGTTTTGTTTGTTTGGCATGCTTGCTTACTTGTCATTCTTCCTCACTTCCTAGATTGTATAATTACTCACTTGTGCGTTTCAAGAAACCCCTTCTGGTGACGAAACTTCAATCAGTCGCAGACAAGAGGGTCAAGTTATAAAAATTAAGTATAAAGCAGGCAATAAAACAATTAAGCTCATATTTCCGCCGCACGAGTACGCTTTATTCCACACGTTTCATAAAAATGGTTTGTCTTTTGCGTGGATAAGAGCATCAGTACCCGAGCTTAAGTGTCTAATGCGAGTAAAAATGGAAAGCTCGTTACTCAAAAAAGCATGGATCAGGAACCACCGTTTTGGTGGTTGGAGTTGGTGCATAGGCCTCAAAGTGCGATACGTGATGTCCCTGCACAAAAGCGCAACGTTTTATGCTCGATGCCATCTCTGCTACGGCAGAGTATGCATGACAGTTCACACGCAAAAGGAGCTCATTAGAAACATTCCTCGCGCCGTTGCAGTGACTACACTTATGCCTATTGCATAGTGCGGGCTGCTGAAAGTTTACTACCAGGTATACGATGTATATAAGCACGCCGAGACACGTAGGGACGTAAGCCCGCCGAGAGACACTGGCCGCCAAGATTACTGAGCCCCGCTAGCTCACACCTGCCACTCCAGTGTCTTCATTCCTTGCGGATAATAGGATGTAATGCCTTAAATTGTGAAATCCTTGCCAGGTTCGTGCGCTGTTGTGCGCTCTGTATCTCACCACTGCCAACTGCTTATAAAGAATGCAGCAGCATATCTGAGGTTGTTTTCATGCGAAACCATCAAATGTCCCATTTAGCGAAAATGCTGGCGTCTTACGTCTGGACAATCTAAAAATGGCACCTCAATTCCCATTGGCTGCAACGCCCCGTCACGAGAGCGCTTCGACGGAGAAGAGCAGGCGAAAGGGTACACCTGCTGTCGTGATAGCGAGCCAGATGTTGTGTGAGGGGAGAGGGTGAGGGGAGAGGGGAGACGCCACGTCACCTTAGCTCCCACTCCCGGAAGTCTGTGTTATCCGCGCGTTCCTTGTCCGCGCAAGCTCTCACCTGCTTTCTTACTGCGCCTTGGTAATCGCCAAAAAATTTTGTATAACAAAACAAAAAATTCGAAAGGAAGAACGATGGTGGTAGTGAGTTTCAAACCTATGACCGCACCCTCAGAAGCCGAGTGCCTTACCGACTGCTCAGCGACGTTCAACTGGACATTAATGATTTCGCATTCACAACTCATAAGACCAGCTTAGGCGTCCTCGGATAGCTTTTGATTTATTTCGAACAAGAGTTGTTAAGCTTACGTGAACCTTCGGGATGCTGCCGGCTGGTATCACCATTAAGCTTATCATTTTCCTGTATTCCTGTGTTCCTATAACTACGCCCCTATCCAGGTTTTGACCTGATGTTTGTGAAGTGAAATTTCGGGCTTTTCTCATACCGCTGTCGTGTCACTGTCATCGCTGGCATGTTTCCGCTTCTATGGAAAGCACTTTAGGATAACAAATAGTCCGCTACAATTATATTTGCAAACTCACCCTGTCGAACAAGCTAATGAAAGTCAGCAATAATCTTTCTTCAGTATCACCTCGCGAAATCCAAAAATGACATTCTAATCAGGCATTTTTGATATGGGACACCGCTCTTGTCTTCTTGCATCTATATTAGAGCATCTTTCGCTTCCTTTTTCTTCAACGCGGCTCCAATTTCTGACACGCTGGGTCTTTCGTACACACAATAGCATTGCCATAACTGGTCGGAACACTAATAGCAGTCACGCGGAGATAGGCCAGCGTGTAGTTTATGTGGACGGGACTTCGAGGATATTGCTTTTGGAGAGTGAATGGTAGTCAGCAGTAAAGTTTTTGTTCAAAATTATTTTATATGGCATAATCCGTGACATTTACTCTCGTTGAATCCCACCGAGTTCCTAGCGGTTTCAGCAAGGCGCTGGCCGGAATAGATATATACTGCAACTTGTCGCTATGCGACGTGGCGCCCAAGAAAGCCACTGGAAAGAGTCGCTAAAATTGGCCTGTACCCTCCATGTGTTTTTAGCCTAAATAAGGTAGGCACGCCAATGCTCTCTCGCGCATTTCATCTGACTTATGTTATGCAATGGCAAGCACGCAACAGTCATCTCAAAGAGATAGCTCGTGTTGGTGCGAGAGAGGTATACACGCGAACCTAATTAGAAGTTTGTGATTTTGTTATTTCCGCAGGGCACAGGTTAGCTTCTTGCGCAGAAAACCAGAGAGACTTCAACAGGTGTTTTTAGATTTGGGGGTGCGATGTTTTTTTGGAACATCTTAAACAAAACTAACAAATGCGCTTGCAGTGTAATGTGTCCATGATGTTAGTGAGGGTTTCGTGCCTTATGATTTTGTTACGCACCTCGGCCAGCAGTAAGCATGGCAAACTCGTACGGCTAAGCGAAATAAAGTAGTTGGTACCAGACCTGGGAACGAATATATATATATATATATATATATATATATATATATATTGTAACGATGTTGAGGAACACAGGTTAAGAAAACAACGATATTTAATAAGGGCGAACCTGTGCCCACGACTTAAAGTCACTGCGGTTGTCAAGAATGCCCGGCAGTCGCGTTCTAAAACTGGCGTTCCAACCGTCTTCTTCTTTCTTCTCGAGTCCTGCCTCGTGCGCGTGGCGCATGCGAGCCGGGTCCAACCGGTTGCTCGTGCCACGAAGATCGCTGCCTGTTGCTGCTGAACAACACCACGGAACGGCGTGCACATTGTCCAATACGAAGGGCGCGCAATTTGAATGTGACCAAGTTGTCGCGGCATTATCCCCCTCCTTAACGCATCGGCCCGATGCGTGAGAAAACGTAGTGGTTCCTGTGAGTTCCGGCGTTTTTTTTTTTTTCATCATCTCTCGTGGTAGGGTTTCATGCGGACGATATGTACAACTTCCGTGGGGTTGCGCCGTCTTGAGCTTTCGTGTCCAGCGGATTTCACTTCGTAAGTGACGTCGCTTATACGACGAAGTATTTCGTAAGGGCCGAAGTAACGGCAGAGAAGCTTTTCAGACAGTCCACGGCGTCGCACTGGGGTCCATACCCACACCTTGTCACCGGGCTGATAATACGCTTCACTACGTCGCTGGTTGTACCGGCAGGAGTCTATGCGTTGTTGGCGGCGTATTCGGTACCTTGCCATCTGTCGGGCCTCCTCGGCTCTTTGCAAGAAATCATCTAGGTCAGATGAGTTATTGCTTTCTTCGTCTAACGGCAACATAGCATCCAAAGTTGTGGTTACTGCTCGGCCGAAAACAAGTTCAAATGGGGCAACTCGTGTTGTTTCTTGAACTGCCGTATTATATGCGAAGGTGATGTACGGCAAAATTTCGTCCCACAGCCTATGTTCAACATCGACATACATCGAAAGCATGTCAGCCAGTGTTCTGTTGAGGCGTTCAGTTAAACCGTTTGTCTGCGGGTGGTACGCCGTAGTTCTCCTGTGATCAGTATGTGTCATTTGCAACAAGCATTTCATTAGATCCGCAGTAAAGGCTGTTCCACGATCGGTAATAACAACTGTGGGAGCGCCATGCCTGAGCACGATATTGTTGACAAAGAATTTTGCAACTTCGAGAGCCGTTGCACTGTACAGGGAATCAGTTTCTGCGTAACGGGTCAGATAGTCCGTGGCCACAACTATCCACTTTTTGCCTAAAGATGATGTTGGGAAGGGTCCAAGGAGGTCCATACCGACTTGTTGGAATGGGGCTTTTGGTGGCTCTATTGGCTGGAGGAGGCCTGCCGGTTTTACGGACGGAGTCTTGCGCCTTTGACACTCGCGACAAGTCTTCACATAGTGCTGTACGGATGCTAATAACTTAGGCCAGTAGTACTTGAGACGAATCCTGGCGAATGTACGGCTCACGCCCATGTGTCCAGATGAAGGTTCATCGTGACATGCATGCAAAATTTCTTCTCGCATAGCTGTGGGTACGACAAGTAAAAACTTTGTCTCGCTGTTCTCGAAGTTTCTCTTGTAGAGGACACTTCCTCGCAGACAGAACGAGGATAGCCCTCTAGAGAAAACACGCGGGAGTTGAACGTCGAGTCCCTCCAGGCGCTGTATAAGCGGTAGCAATTCCGGGTCATCTCGTTGTTGTTGAGCGATTTGTGACGCGTCAACAATACCAAGGAACGGGAAATCCTCCTCTTCTGACACAGTCGTCTCGACTGGTGCGCGTGACAAACAGTCGGCATCGCTGTGTTTCCTCCCGGATCGGTATACGACAGTAATATCGTACTCTTGCAGCCTAAGGCTCCATCTTGCTAGTCGTCCGGATGGATCCTTGAGATTCGCCAGCCAGCAAAGCGAATGGTGATCACTGACTGCTCTGAATGGTCTACCATAGAGGTAGGGCCGAAATTTACATATTGCCCAAATGACTGCAAGACACTCTTTCTCGGTTGCCGAGTAGTTTGCCTCTGCTTTCGAGAGCTTACGGCTGGCATAAGCAATTACTTTCTCCTGGCCGTTCTTCCACTGCACTAGTATGGCACCGAGGCCGACGTTACTTGCGTCGGTATGAACTTCAGTGTCGGCTGTCTCATCAAAATGGGCAAGGATTGGAGAAGCTTGCAGGCGTTTCCTTAACTCGTCAAAGGCGTCTTGTTGTTCGCTTTTCCACGTGAAAGGTACATCTTCTCTTGTTAGTATTGTAAGGGGCTCAGCAATCTTTGAAAAGTTTTCCACAAATCTTCTGTAGTATGCGCATAAACCTAAAAAACGTCGCACTGACTTTTTGTCTTTGGGTTTCGGGAACCTCGCAACGGCTGCTGTCTTTTCCGGATCTGGCCGAACGCCTTCAGCACTGATGACGTGTCCGAGAAACCGAAGTTCATCGAAGCCGAATTGGCATTTTTCCGGCTTAATTGTCAAGTCTGCTGCGCGAATAGCTTCTAATACTAGTCGCAGTCGCTCTAGATGTTGGTCAAATGTTGCGGAAAATACAACCACATCATCCAAATACACTAAGCACGACTGCCATTTCAATCCAGCGAGCACAGTGTCCATCATTCGCTGGAACGTTGCAGGCGCGGAACAGAGGCCGAATGGGAGCGCTTTAAATTCGTAGAGGCCGTCAGGGGTTACGAATGCTGTCTTTTCACGGTCGCGCTCATCCACCTCTATTTGCCAATAACCACTCTTGAGATCCAGGGAGGAGAAAAACTTTGCACATCTGAGCCGATCTAACGTATCGTCGATACGAGGAAGGGGGTATACATCCCGCTTAGTTACGCTGTTCAATTTACGGTAGTCGACGCAGAATCGAAGTGTGTTATCTTTTTTCTTAACGAGCACTACGGGAGACGCCCATGGACTGCTGGAAGGCTGAATAACGTCATCTGAAAGCATCTCTTCTACTTGCTTCTTGATGATCTCCCTTTCTTTTGGTGAAACTCGATACGGGTGCTGGCATACCGGTCTTGTGGCGTCCTCTGTTATGATTCGATGCTTTGCAACAGACGTGCGCCGTACCTTCGATGAAGTAGAGAAGCAGTCAGAAAAATCATTTATCAGGGCATGTATCTGTCTCTTTTGGGCTTCCGGGAGTCTTGGGTTGACGGTAATTGATCTGTCGGCACTGCAGGTTCCTGGCAAAGCAGTTGACGTTGTCGTTAGGCTGCATAATTCGGTCGCTACACAGAACTCGTAGAAAAAGGCAATAGCTGTTCCTTGTGCGATGTGTTGGAATTCATTTCCAAAATTCGTAAGTGCGACATTTGCACGGCCATTGCTTAAGTGCACAAGACCCCGAGCCACGCAAATACCTTTGTTCAAAAAGAGCTCTATGTTTCCATCCGCTATGCCTTCCCGGTCGCAAAATGTTTCATTCTCCACAAGAACCATTATACTGCAGCGTGGCGGCACAGTTACATCATCATCAACGACGCGTAGTGCAGCAAGACGTCGCTCCTCCGATTCTTCCACAGGTATAGCTTGTTTTGTCGAGAAAGACACACTGGACCGACGTAGGTTAATTATGGCGCCGTTAGCTTGTAGAAAATCCATTCCCAATATAAGTTCCCGTGAACATTCTGGCAGTACAATAAAGTCAGAAACATAGGTGAAGCCTTTTATCGTAAGTCTTGCGGTGCATCGGCCAAGGGGCGTAATAAGATGACCGCCTGCCGTGCGTATCTGCGGTCCAGTCCACTGCGTCACAACTTTTTTCAGGTTCTTCGCCATCTTTAAGCTTATTACTGAATAATCAGCGCCAGTGTCGACTAAGGCATTCAGCTCGCATCCGTCTATTATCAACCGCAAATCTGATGTAATCGTTTCGTTCCTGCATCTGTTTACTGGAATTATCTCGTCATCGCACTGGAACCGTGTTGGAGGATCTTCGAAACTCTGGTTATCAGCGGCCTCACCTCCACAGGTCGCTTGCTTCAGTTTTCCTGGTGTGGGCTTGGTGAACGACGCCTAGGCAATCTTGGGGACGCGCGTGGGCTAGGCGATCGGTAGCGCATGGGCGACGGTGACTGATGTTGGCGAGGAGCAATGGGGCTTTGGCGCGTGGACAAGTATTCTTCTATCTCTGCTGGCCGTTCACCGTTTCGGGGACATGGTGCACTTAAGGGAAAACCTCTTAATCCAGCTTGACGGTATGGGCAGAACCTATACAGGTGACCCGCTTCTCCGCAGTGAAAACACAGAGGTCTGCGCTCGTGGTCACGCCAGACGTCGCTTTTCCGGGGCCTTTGTTCCACAAAACGAGGTGCACTACGTGCTGGAGGTGGATAGGCAGCCGGTGGTTCCAACAGACGAGGTGCACTGCGTACTGTCGACGGGTAGGGAACGGTCGTGGCAACTGCTCCACTACTGTGCACCGCGGGTTGCCTGAGTACGTCGGCGTACGTAGGGGTGCCCCGCATCGGCTGTGGCTCACGCTCTGGATCCCTTATGACCTGCCTCAGTTCGTCCCGGACAACGTCGACGATAGATAGTGCAGTTGGAGCCTGAGGTGTCTGCAACTTGTTGAGCTCTTCCTTGATCACTGACCGGATGAGCTCCCGCAGGGCTTCAAGGTCGTTCGGCATGCCTCCAGAGAAGACATGGGCAGGTGCACAGCTTGCCTCCCGGTTGTATTGCCGAGCCCGCTGTTCCAGCGTCTTTTCGATGGTTGTTGCTTCGGTTCGGAACTCTGCGACCGTGCGCGGTGGGTTGCGGACAAGAACTGCGAAGAGTTCTTGCTTAACCCCCCGCATGAGATGGCGCAGCTTCTTATCTTCACTCATGGTGGGATCAGCACGCTTGAACAGGCGGGACATGTCCTCGATGTACATCGCCACGTTCTCGTTTGTGAGCTGGTTCCTAGCTTGAAGGGCAATTTCCGCCTTTTCTTTACGATCCGTGCTGGCGTATGTTGCTAGCAGTTGTCGTCGAAATTCCTCCCAAGAGGACAAAGAGGGTTCGTGGTTCTCATACCACGTTCTTGCGAAGTCCTCCAAAGCGAAATATACGTTACGGAGCTTCTGTCTCTCATTCCATTCATTAAAGCTTGCCACTCTCTCGAACAGTTCCAACCAGTCTTCCACGTCTTCGAACGAGTCTCCATGGAATGTTGGCGGCTTGCGAGGTTGGCTTACGACCAGCTGTGCCGGTGTTACCTGGCTAGTCATTGTGGCGGCGTCCGTTGTCCGAGTTTCCCTTGGCGTGAAGAGAAGAGGGCCGAATTCGGGCGAGTCACCTCGAAGACGGCGGCTGATCCGCTGGTGCACAGGTGTCAGCTTCCGCGGGATGGACTCGCTGGTGGTCGGGGCTACGCTGACTTTCGTTCGTGGGGCTTCGACTCATACCCAGCACCTCCACCAGAAATGTAACGATGTTGAGGAACACAGGTTAAGAAAACAACGATATTTAATAAGGGCGAACCTGTGCCCACGACTTAAAGTCACTGCGGTTGTCAAGAATGCCCGGCAGTCGCGTTCTAAAACTGGCGTTCCAACCGTCTTCTTCTTTCTTCTCGAGTCCTGCCTCGTGCGCGTGGCGCATGCGAGCCGGGTCCAACCGGTTGCTCGTGCCACGAAGATCGCTGCCTGTTGCTGCTGAACAACACGGAACGGCGTGCACAGTGTCCAATACGAAGGGCGCGCAACTTGAATGTGGCCAAGTTGTCGCGGCAATATTGTCCTTTGGTGCGTGTCAATTAGGCACAAGCCATGGGTTAATGATTTCTGCTATCCACAAGTTTATTGAAGCGTCAGGAAGGCTTCACTGCTAGGGTACCGACCGTGGGACACTTCACTTTATTTTTTTTCCCCTAAATTTATGAATATGCCCTGTCAAATTTTTTGTTGGCATTGAGTTGAATATTGCTTTGTATTAAATGTGCCTTTCTCCCATTTTGTTTTGTTAGACGCACATTTCAAATCTAATGTGGCCAATCCCCCCTGTGGGTACGAGCCATGTTTTGAGGCAACAACAACAACAGCGCTGCAACCGCTGTTGTAAATACAACCTGTAAATAGTTGCCCGTCTTACTGACTGGTTCTTCGCGTAACATCGTGGTGGAGGTGGAACGTTCCCCGTCCTCGCCACGGAGCTCCGAAGCGGCCGCACCGTCGTCTTCTCGGCCATGGCTTCCAATGGAAACACCCCGTCGCCACCTACACCTGCGGCGCCTACCACAACGTACGTTACGTTTCCTAGTCTCCGTGATCCTGGGACATTCTCCGCCCAAAATGGCGTTGACGTCGACGACTGGCTCAGCATGTATGAACGTGTTAGCCGAAGCCACCACTGGGACCCTACCATCATGCTTGCCAATGTGATATATTATCTGGACGGGACACTGCTTGTCTGGTTTCGCACCCATGAGGTTGAGCTATCCAGCTGGGACACTTTCAAAGAGAGGCTTCGCGACCTCTTTGGCAACCCGTCAGGTCGCCAACAGGCTGCGCGAAAGGAGCTTGCTACCCGTGTCCAGTCGTCGACAGAATCGTATGTCGCCTACATACAGGAAGTGCTCGCGCTTTGCCAGAAAGTCGACGAGCACATGACCGAGGTTGACAAGGTGGGCCATATCCTAAAAGGCATCGCGGACGACGCCTTTAATTTGCTCGACTATAACGACGTCTCTACTGTCGACGCCATCGTCAAAGAATGCCGCCGCTTCGAGGTAGCCAAAAGCCGCCGCGTCGTCCCGCAGTTTTCCCGGCTCCCAAACACCCCTGCCACGTCCTCTTGCTCCGCTCTTCCTGCCACATGACCTCTTCAAGAGAACGTCACTCGTATCGTTCACCGTGAGATTGAAGCGGCGAGTCCGGCCCCCCTTCATCCACGACCCCTCGACGGTACCTTTGACCCAGCGGCCCCTACTATTTAGGTCATACAAGCAGTTGTGCGGCAAGAAATTGCAAACCTTCGCATCCCAACCGCCTGCTCTATCTCCCGACCTGATTCGGCATCCATTTCCATGGCCACATCCTTCAACGACCAGTATTTCGCTCCCCGACCACGGAATCCTGCTGAATGGCGTACCCCCGACGACACCCGATCTGCTTCCGCTGCCACCGAGTTGGTCACGTATCCCGCCACTGCCGCAGCACCTGGATGCCGCCGTAAAGGAGCTCATTCCCTGCTCCTCGCCCATACGCCGACGCTCGCCGTTACTCACCTCGCCGTCCGTACTCTACTTCTGATGCCCCTGACAGCCGCTCCTCCGGGCGATCGCCGTCGCCTCAACGGCGTCGCTCCCCGTCACCCCAACCTCGCCGCTTTTCCTCGCCAAACCGCCGGACGGAAAACTAGGCCATGCAGCTCTTGGAGGTAGTGCTGCATCCCGTCCGTCCTGTATATACATCCTCCGCTGACGCTCCTCACGAACGCGAACCTAATTGACGTAGACGTGGATGGTGTTCCATTCAAGGCATTGGTTGATACTGGAGCCCAAGTGTCCATAATGAGCGCTAATCTTTGTCGTCGCCTCAAAAAAGTTCTTACGCCTGCCATCACTCGGGCCGTACGCGTCGCCAATGGCGCCACTGTTGCCGTCAGTGGCATGTGCACTGCGTGCGTAGGAATTGCTGGCCGCCACGTTCCAGTCCTGTTCACCGTGCTGACTAGTTGCCCTCACGAACTCATCTTCGGGCTCGACTTTCTGATGACGCATTCTGCCCTCATCGACTGTTCCACCGGTACGCTGTGCCTCGAGCGTCCTCTTGTTTCCGACGTTCGCCCCGAACAACCGAACACCCTCTGCACTACAGCGTTTGTTCGGTTACCTCCAAAAGCCCTAACCTTCGTCGAAATGGCCTCAACGGCAACCGTGCCTGATGGCGACTATGTCGTTGCACCTATTCGTGACGTCCTCCTGGCGCGCGACGTCTCTGTGCCACACTCCGTCGTTACCCTTGCCGCTAATCGGATGTGTCTCCCCGTCATCAATTTTGGCTTGACGAAGCAAGTGTTACCTGAAGGCATAGTGGTGGCCACGCTCCGGTCTATGACAGACGACCACGTCACTGCTTTTGCAGCCGACGCGTCTCCAGATCCTCCTGATTACCCACAGGATGCCTTGAACCTCGACGGCCCATTACGTCCCATGGTCGCTCCGGACCTCGCCCCTGACCAAGCAGCCGCCCTATATCGCCTTTTGTTGTCCTACCGCGACATATTTGACACTGAAAATCGCCCACTTGGTCAGACGTCCCTTGTTCAGCATCGGATAAATACTGGTGATGCTGTTCCCATTCACGGCCGGCCGTATCGTGTGTCCACGGCAGAGCGGCAAGTTATTCAGCAGGAAGTAAACAAGATGCTCGCCAAAGGCATTGTTGAGCCCTCGTCGAGTCCTTGGGCGTCGCCGGTCGTGCTCGTCAAAAAGAAAGACGGCACGTGGCGTTTCTGCGTTGATTACCGCCACCTAAACCGAATCACTAAGAAGGACGTTCACCCTTTACCACGAATTGACGACGCTCTTGAATGTCTTCATGGTGCCAAATAATTTTCGTCCATTGACCTTCGATCTGGTTATTGGCAGATTTCCGTCGATGAGCAAGATCAAGGAAAGACCGCTTTCGTCACTCCAGATGGCCTCTAGCAATTTAAGGTTATGCCGTTCGGTTTATGCAATGCCCCCGCCACGTTCGAACGGATGATGGACTCACTGATTCAAGGTTTCAAATGGTCAACTTGCCTTTGTTACCTCGACGACGTCCTTGTGTTTTCTCCTACATTTGAGACGCACCTTGAGCGCGTTGCAGCCATCCATGACGTCTTCCGCAAGGCTGGGCTCCAATTAAACTCATCGAAGTGCCACTTCGGGCGCCGACAGATTACAGTGCTCGGCCATCTCGTCGATGTTTCCGGAGTACAACCCGACCCGGAGAAGGTTCGAGCAGTAACGGCTTTCCCTGTACCTCAGTCTGTCAAAGACGTCCGGAGTTTTGTGGGGCTCTGTTCTTATTTCAGACGGTTCGTGAACGATTTCGCAGCCATCGCTCAACCACTCACAGAACTTATGAAGAAAGACGTGCCTTTTACTTGGGGTTCCCCTCAGGCTGCCGCATTTTCACGCCTTATCACGATTCTGACTAATCCACCGATCTTGGCCCACTTTGACCCGTCCGCACCAACAGAGGTCCGAACCGATGCCAGTGGTTATGGGATCGGCGCCGTCTTAGCGCAACGCCAACACGGACACGACCGCGTTATAGCCTACGCTAGCCGACTCCTGACAACTGCAGAGCGCAACTATTCGATTACCGAGCGCGAATGTCTTGCTCTCGTCTGGCCTGTTTCAAAGTTCCGCCCATAATTATATGGCAAGCCCTTCTCAGTAATCACAGACCATCATGCGCTGTGTTGGCTTTCGTCGCTCAAGGATCCTACTGGCCGGCTCGGTCGTTGGGCTCTCCGACTACAAGAATACCCTTCACAGTGACGTACAAGTCGGGACGCCAACACCAGGACGCAGATTGCCTCTCTCGCTACCCAGTCGAAGACCCGGCCTCTACGTCTGAGCCTGACACCGACGCCTGCGTTCTCTCTGTTTTTCCACTGGTCCATGTCGCCGACGAGCAGCGCCGTGACCCGTCCTTGCGTGTCATCATTGACCGCCTGGAATCTCCACTTTCCGACAGTTCCCTTCGCTTATTCACACTTCAAGATGGCGTACTGTACCGCCACAACGTTCACCCCGACGGCCCAGCATTACTCTTTGTGATCCATAAACACCTTCGCTCGGCTGTTCTCCACGAACTTCACGACCTCCCCACTGCCGGTCACCTCGGTGTGTCACGTACCTACGACCGGATCCGCCGACGCTTCTTTTGGCCTGGGCTTGCTCGCTCCGTTCGAAGATACGTAGCTGCGTGTGATAAATGCCAGCGACGCAAGACACCATCGACGCTACCTGCTGGGTACCTACAACCAATCGACATTCCCGCGGAGCCATTCTTTCGGGTTTGTTTAGATTTACTTGGTCCCTTTCCTCTTTCTACCTCCGGGAACAGGTGGATCGCTGTGGCCACAGATTACGCCACGCGCTACGCCATCACCCGAGCGCTCCCTACAAGCTGCGCCACAGGTGTTGCCGATTTTCTTTTACGCGACGTGATTTTATTACATGGAGCTCCGCGACAACTTCTCACAGACCGTGGCCGGACATTCCTGTCAAAAGTTATCGCGGACATCCTGCAGTCCTGTGCCACGAGGCACAAGCTATCCACGTCATACCATCCGCAATATAATGGCCTCACCGAGAGTCTTAATCGCACTCTCACAGACATGCTCGCGAAGTATGTCTCTTCAGACAACACAGACTGCGACCTCACTCTGCCGTTTGTCACCTTTGCCTATAATTCCTCGCGCCACGACACAGCCGGCTATTCCCCATTTTTCCTCCTGTTCGACCGAGAACCAGCACTGCCCCTCGACACAACTCTCCCTGTTCACGCGGCACCCACCAGTGAATATGCTCTTGATGCCGTCGCCCGCGCTGCTCACGCAAGGGAAATTGCCCGTGACCGCCTTCTGAACTCCCAAGAGAGTCAAAGGCGTTTGTACGACCAGCGACACCGAGACGTGCACTTCCCGCCTGGTTCTTTGGTGCTTCTATGGTCTCCGTCGCGTCAGGTCGGCCTGTCAGAAAAACTGCTGTCGCGTTACACAGGCCCCTACCGAGTGCTTCGTGCCGTGACTGCCGTCACATACGAGATCTCCCCTGACGCCCCATCTGCTTCCCAGTTCAGGGATATCGTGCACGTTACACGACTGAAGCAGTATCACCCTCCCAGTGATGACATTTAGACGCTCCGGGACGTCGCTTCTGCCGCCGGGGGATTATGCTACACGCGTCTGGTATTTGATTGTTTGACCGAAGCGCGCGGGCGCCATCACTCGAGAAAATAAGAGGAAGAACGAGCTGGGCTCGCGCTGTGAACCTAACCGGTCAGCGCTGCAACCGCTGTTGTAAATACAACCTGTAAATAGTTGCCCGTCTTACTGACTCGTTCTTCGCGTAACAATATTGTCACGGGTAGAAAACTATTTACACGATGTATTTGCACGACATACATAAACAGCAGCTGAGAACCCAGAGAGGTTGTTGCCACTTCCTCGTATTCGCCGTTGTTTACATTAGACAGTTTTAGTATTGCGAAAATGGCACCACGCTAAACGCAAAGAAATAGCGGGGTCAGACTGCGCATGCTCAGAACGCTATTTCAGTTTTGCGCGTAGCGTGCGTCCACTATTTTTCGAATATAGCGGAGACGCTAAACGCTCGCTAAGTTTTTGGCGTTGCAAACATGGCGGCACCCCCGGCCCGAGGGCTTGACATGCAGGCTCGTTTCAAGGCTTGGCGTGGATCCACACGGCTAGTTTGGTTGTCGAGCTGCTCAGCTTGCTGCTTTGACTACTCGCAGCTAGATAGCGCGGTGAAGTTTTGCGCTTAGCGGCGCATCGTTATCTTATGCTATACTAAAACTCTATCGAACAGCGTTCCGCAAAGATTTAGCGTGCGTAACACGCTAACGCTAACGCAAGCATTTTCCGTAATACTAAAAGTATCTATTGTCCGCTTTCTTCACCGTAACACAAACCCCGGCGGAAAATAACCGTACCTGTGCTTCAGATGGGACCATCGGGAAGGGCCTAGTAAGGCTTAAGCCAAGTGACGTGTACGAACGACGTCAGGTGATGCGGAACTGGGTGGCACGACGAATGTCACTGGGATTATCTCATAGGTGTTATTGGTGACTTGACGTAGAACGTGGTAAAGTCTTTTGAAGCACGGAAGGAGTTTCTCGGATAGCCCCACTCGGCGGCAAGGGGACCAAAGTAGGACGAGAGAGTCTGGTGAAAAGTATGTATCACGATGGCGGCAATGGTAGGCGTGCTTTTGAGTTTCCTGCGATGCCAACAAACGAGTGCGGGCAAGCTGACACGCATGGTCAGCGTGGGCGATAGCGTCGCGGCCATACTTGGTCCCCGAATTCCGTACCAAGGGGAGCCAAGCGTCCAGTGGTAATGCAGGATCACGACCGAAGAGCAAGTAAAAGGGGGAATATCCAGCAGTGTCGTGGCGTGACGAATTATAGGCGAACGGGACATAGGGTAGCGCAACACCCCTGTCCTTGTGCTCGGGTGAAACGTATTTCACGAGCATGTCAGTCATGGTCCGATTAAGCCGCTCAGTAAGGCCGTTGGTCTGGGTTGATAGGAGGTAGCTAGTTTGTGCTTGGTAGAACAGGAGCGTGGGATATCGGTGATGACTGGGGAGAGGAAAGTGCGGCCACGGTCGGTAAGGAGCTGTTGCGGGGCGCCATGGACTAAAATGATATCTCGGAGTAGGAAATCGGCGACGTCAGTCGCGCAGCTCGTGGGAAGCGTCCGAGTGATGGCGTAGCGGGTCGCGTAATCTGTAGCCACAGCGATCCACCTGTTGCCGGAGCTGGACTCGGGGAAAGGGCCAAGGAGATCCGAACCCACGCGGAAGAATGGCTCAGTTGGAATGGCGATCAGCTGTAAGTACCCGGAAGTAAGCATTGCTGGCTTTTTCCGATGTTGACAGGGCTTGCAAGCAGCTATGTATCTCCGTACGGGGCGTTCGAGGCCGGGCCAGTAGAAGCGGCGGCGCATGCGGTCGTAAGTGCGAGCAACCCCAAGGTCTCCGGCAGTAGGGGCATCATAAAGCTCCTGAAGCATGGTTAAGCGGAGGTGTTTGGGAACGACAACGAGAAGAGCATGACCGCCAGGGAGAAAATTGCGGTGGTACAATATTCTGTCGTTGAGGACGAACTACCGTAAGGATAGATCAGTAGGAGCAGATTCCAATCGGTCAATGAAGGTCCTCAAGGTAGCGTCATGACGTTGCTCGTGGCCCATGTCCAAAAGCTGGGATATGGAAAGAACACTCGCGGAAGCGTCCATGACGGCGTTGGCGGGCGTGTATACAGGGTAATGGAACAAGCAGTCAGCGTCATTGTGTAGGCGACCAGACGAGTACACCACACAATAGGAATACTCCTGTAGCCGCAAAGCCCATCGTCCAAGCCTCCCCGTGGGATCTTTCAAGTACGAAAGCCAACAGAGGGCGTGGTGGTCCGTTACAATAGAAAAGGGCCTGCCGTATAAATAGGGGTGGAATTTCGCTACTGCCCACACACGGGCTAAACATGCCGCTCCGCAGGGGACAAAAGACGGCTAGCGTACTCGATGACACGTTCACGGCCGTGCTGAACTTGTGCCAAGAAGGCCACTGGCCTCTGTGCGCACTTCTGTAGGGGTTGGCGTATCGAAGTGTCTTAGAATTGGCGGGGTGGTGAGTATGGTGGTAAGGCGGGAAAAGGTGGCGGCCTCCGAGGCTCCCCTTGAAGACGGCACACTTTTCTTCAGGGGATCTGTCAGTGGGCGTGCTATGGTGACAAAATCTTCAACAAAGAGCGGAAGTAAGAGCAAAGGCCCACAAAACTTCGAACCTCTTTTGCAGACTGTGGGACAGGAAACTCTTTCACGGCGCAAATTTTTTCCGGGTCCGGTCGGATGCCAGACGCATTGACGACATGCCCAAGGACAGTAATTTCACGGTGGCCGAAGTTACAGTTCTTCAAATTGAGCTGTAGACCAGGCATGCGAAAAACAGCAAGTGCAGCTGAAAGGTGCTCAAGGTGTGTGCTGAATGTGGGCGAGAAGACAATAACATCATCTAGGTACCAGAGACAAGTCGACCACTTGAATCCTTGGAGTAATGAGTCCACCATACGCTTAAAGGTAGCCGGAGCGTTGCATAGCCCAAAAGGCCTAACATTGAAGTGGTAAAGACCATGAGGAGTTATAAAGGTTGTATTTTCACGATTGAGATCATCCGCAGCGATTAGCCAATGTCCGGACCGTAGGTCGATGGACGAAAAATACTGTGCCCTGTATAGGCAATCAAGGGCGTCATCTATACGAGGTATAGTGGGTAGACGTCCTTCTTCGTGATGCGGTTGAGGTGCCGGTATTCGACGCAGAATCCCCAAGTACCGTCCTTCTTTTGACCAACACCACAGGTGACGCCCAGGGACTTGACGATGGCTCAATGAAATCTTTCGCGAGCACCTTGTCTACTTCCATTTTGATGACCTGGCGCTCCGAAGCTGGAGCTCGTTAGGGTCGCCGATGGATGGGAGGATTATCGCCTTTATGTATACGCCGTTTGACAAGTGACGTCTGGCCTAAGGGCTCAGATCGAATATATTGACGGCAGCACAGTGGTCGTGGTGGGCGATTTGCACGACCCGAGTAACGGCAGGCGCAACAATTTTTGTTAGATGGCGGCGAATGCGGCTGGTCGTAATCGATAGGTGCGCTCCGGTGCCTATGAGCGCTGTGACGGGTGTGCCATCAACGTGGACGTCGAGAAGGTTATGTTTTGTAAACAGCGTAAAATGAGCATTTTGCGGTGAATCCGACATTGCAGCACCACCCCGAGGTGCCGCATTGCCAAGTTTTCCGGCTGGGATGGTCCTGGGTAGGTCGGCGAGGGCGAGCGGTGAAGCTGGGGTGGACGTGGCTAGCGACGTTGAGGCGAGGGCGATCGAGTATAGCGGCGAGTAGAGGTAGCGGCGTCGGAATCGTCGTAGAAACGACTGGGTGAATAACCGCGGGAGAACTTGAATTCCAGGAAGTGTTTCGAGGCGGGGACGGCCAACGAGCACGGCAGTGACGGGAAACGCGACCGATTCTGCCGCAGCAGAAACAGGTCGGCCTGTCATCCGGTGTCCGATGGATTCCGGGGACTGTAGGGATAACGGGCACTGTAGGGTAGATTGTGATGGGACCGAGGCATAGGAGCAGGGCCGGTGTCAGGACGACTGAAGGAGCAGGCGCTGGGGAGACCCATATTAGCGATTTCCTGGCGAACCATGGACTGGATCAGCGATATCGTCTCAGCAGTGTTGGTCCAAGACGTCTGTTGAGGCGAGGCAGGAAACACTGCTGCGAGTTCGCGGCGCACAATGCGGGTCACGTTATCGCTTGGTGGTGGCACGCTAGATTGGTCGGTTGGGTCGGTGCAAGAAGAGGTCGCTGCAGTATTTGGAAGCCGTGTAAACTGATTATGTATACGGCGGCTCTTCGCCTGCTCGAAACGGCGGCATTCCTTCATGATAGCATCGACTGTCGATAGGTTTCTAAAGACCAGAAGGTTGAATGCGACGACGGCGATGCCTTTGATAATGTGCCCAACCTTGTTAGCCTTCCGCATGGACGTGTCGATTTTATGACACAAGGCGAGGACGTCCTGAATGTAGAAGACATACGACTCGGTAGGAGTTTGGGCATGCGTGGCGAGTTGTTGCTTGGTGGCTAGCTGTCGACCAGCCGGATTGCTAAAAACGTCGGACAGCTTCTCTTTAAACAACTCCCAGCTGGTGAGCTCTTCCTCGTCTGTATAATACCATGTTCGACGGAACACGATATTGGGCAGCATTATGGTCGGATCCCACCTGCTCACCTTGCTCACGCGCTCATACATCTTGAACTATTCTTCTACGTCAACACCATTGAGGTCGTTGAACTTGTGCCGGGGTCTTGCGGTTGAGGTAGAGCAACGTACTGGGATATAGTTGGCAATGCAGCTGCAGACGCGGCGCCTACCGCTGGATGCATGTTCCCAGGCTGGGTGAGACGTCCACTGCGGAGCTACGTGGCGAAGACGCGTACCCAGCACTTCCACCAAAATGTTACGGGTATAAAACTATTTACACAATGTATTTACACGATATACATAAACAGCAGCTGAGAAACCAGAGAGGTTGTTGCCACTTCGCCATCTCCTCCGTCGTCGACATTGTCTGCATTCTTCACCATAACAATATTAACCAGAAGACAGACACAGTATTTCTAGACTTCGCGAAAGCATTCGGATAAGGTACCACATCAACGATTATTACTAAAGCTATCTCTGGCGAACGTGCACCCCAATATTTTGCGACGGATTGAAGCTTTCCTTAGTAACCGCTCACAGTTTGTCATTTTTAACAACAGTCCATCTCTTTCCCTACCGGTAACTTCTGGGGTTCCACAGGGATCTGTTTTTGGGCCTCTCCTTAATATATATTAACGACTTACATCTGCATGCATCCTGCAATATTCGCATGTTTGCAGATGACTGCGTCGTTTACCAAACAATTACAAACATGCCTGACCAAGTTTCCCTTCAGGAGGATATTAACTGCTTGCAACAATGGTGCGATTGCTGGTTAATGACACTGAACTCAAATAAATGCCAAAGTAGTGGTATTCTCCCGCCGACGTAACCCACTAGCTGACCCATAAACAATAAATAATGTGGTGTTTTCCAAATACCTTGGTGATACCCTTACAAATGGCTTGACACGGAGCGCACATATTACTAACGTCATCTCATCTTCTAATAAATCTCTTGGTTGTTTTAAAAGAAAACCTAAAGCAAGCCCCCAAGCATGTGACATTGGTAGCCTACAAAAGCATAATCAGACGTAAACTCGAATATGCATGTGCCCTATGGAGCCCTCATCAAGCGTATGTAATCAACGCACTTGAATCGGTGCAAAACCATGCCATAAGGTTCATGCATTCAACGTATTCTTATGATGTCAGCGTGTCGTCATTGAAAAAAGAATCCGGTTTGGTTACACTCGCTAATCGTCGTAGCATCTCAACTCCCTCTCTTTTTCGTAAGTTTTATCATTATTAACCTAATCAACCACCATACATTATTCCTGCTGCCCGTATATCACATCGCACTCGGCACACGTACCAAGTTGGTCGCACAATACTACCACTCTTTCAGGCTCATTCTTTTTTCGCGCAGCAACAGATTGGAACAACCTGCCCCACCCAATTACCGCCATAACCTGTACGGTATATGCTATCTATGTATGTACTAGATGGAATTATGTGCCTAATTTTCACGTGTGTTGTATTTAGAACTTGTACTTTGTCCCATTAGACCACGAATATTCTTTGGACGTCCCGATTAGATCCGAAAGTCCAAGTCCCAGTTCGGAAGTCCAGTGGATAACATGAAGACATTAATTTTGGGACGTCCTATTTAAAACATCCTTCTGACATCCACAGAATTGAAGTTCTAGGTTCTAAACAAATCACAAAACATTAATCCTATAAATGTCGGAAGGATGTTTTCAACGGGATGTCCCATACCAGACATATGTGGGACTAACACACGCAATACAACGCGTACGTGATGTTATCGCGACATGTTAAGCTCTTTCACGGCTGCCCTGAACGCACGCTTTTCCGAAGAGACAACATGTCAGAAAGCAATATGAAGCTGCCACACTTAGATCAAACCTCCAATGAAGACGACAAATGGAGCAGTTGTATAATGAACGGCTCAAACTACACAAGCATATCGGGAGGAAATGTCATGTAGGTAGAGCACTCGAACAACTGCGCATTACCACCTACCGCAAGGTTTAACCGAATCAAACGTGTCCTACACTCTCCGAACATGTCGAGGATGCCGAATACTGCAAGCCCTGCCGTAATACAAAGCAGTGACTGCCTTTGCCCAGTCGAATCGTCGCCATTCGCCACTGCCTCTTGCGTGTACGCTCGGCGCTACTTTGTGCGTATTTGGTCACATGACTAAACGGCGCCGTTTTGTTGGGTCTCTTCGCCCTTCTCAGTTGGATGCGAATGCCTGATGGTTGGTGCGCTACGGGTGCTCCAAGCTCAGTTCGCGCGTTTTATTTGAACGTGGTAGTTGTGTTACGCGCTCATCAGTTCCCGCCTGAACGTTTGTCAGCTCCAGGTGACCGTTTCGTAAGCTCCATCTCCACGGCACCTGTACGTCTTACGCCCATCAAGAGGTAAGTGACAGTTCATGGAGCCAGTGTTTTTCTATTTGCAGCCTTGCAACCTTTTCGACTAGCGCGGCGCCATGTCTTCGCGTAATCGAATGCCGGGCATTGTACATCGTCATTGTTTGCGGCAACGGTAACATCAATCGGCCACTGGCGATCCGTTAATTGTGCTCCCTCAATACTGAGTTTCGTCGCATCGTACTGCTTTTCTGCAAGCTTTCGATTTTACTCAGTGCTAATTGTTTCAGTGCAGCGCTGAGATCCGCCAAGAAAAATTCTCAATGCGAAACTTTAGAACCGTTAACCCCTCCCGTGTAGCCAACAGGATGAGTCCGCGAGAGTTATCGTTGTTTATTTCTTGAACAGTGGCGAATAATACTAAAAATAATGTTAATTCTGGACACACACTGTCCGGAATAGCCTTGCCTGAGCTTCGTTCGCGTTTTGTTAGCGTAACCGCGTTTGCGAGAGCAATGTACAACTGCGTTAGGTTGGAATAGCTGAACTTTTGTAGGCATTTGTATCACGGTCGGTAAACTTGCTGCACTCGATAGCCGGTCGCGCTGCTGAATTTAACCACGCGCGCCTTTAGGGCTGGTATTTGTTTTTGGCAAACAATGTCGTGCACGTTGTCGGAATGACGAAACCTCTGCGCGATTTGTTCGACTTCTGCTTATTTAACACGTTGTCGGATGTATGGTGCTAAGGTCAACTTCACGTCTCAGCTCTACATCGATCGACACGTTTGCGCTAATTTGCTCGTTCGCACTTGGTGGCATTGTTTATTATGAAAGCTTGCCTGAGTTGACTCTTTCTGCCACATACTCGTAGCCACATACTTGTAATCACCACACACTTGTAATTAACCGTGTCGCTTAAGCTTCGTCTGCCATTGGCGTTATGTTTACGTAACGATCGCAATAGCAGTGGTAAAACTAAAACTAGTAAGGATGGATTAAATGAACTTCTTTTATTTATGTGTTTATTTATTTATTTCAATACTCTCAATGCCACGTAATGCGTTGCAGAGAGGAGTGGGATTCTATACAATACGTGGAAATCGCGGTTTTGAAGGATGATGGAACAGCTGGTCGCTGTCCTTGGAATGAAAGAATACGCGTGCAGGTTAGAACGCGAACTTGCGACGTGGAATACAGATGCCTACATCTGTATCACGATCGGAGCACTTGTTTCACGTGACGGTTAATTGGCCGGCAGCACTGATGAATTTTACCACGCTTGTCCTTACGGCTGGTATATTCGTGTCAAACAGTACGATGCACGTTTCTCGGAATAACGACACTTTTGGGCGACTTGTTTAACTGCTGCCTATTTACATGTGGACGGATGCATGCTATTATGATGGTGCAGTCGAACTCCTTAGCTACCGGTTTATTCGAATTGACGCTGTGGTCCCATCAAAGTTATGTGAATTCCAATGGGCAAAAACGCCCGGTAATTCGAACGTGAAAGCATTTGCAACGTTTAATTCGAACATACCGCGCACCGTCAATGCTCTCAGCAGCGCGCCAAGTCACGCGGCGACCCCTACGACCGGCATTGTTCCGGCACCGCTACTGTAGACACCGCCATAGAGTAAAAGCTTAGGAGAGACCCCTCAGTGCCGTGAGCGAACAAAAAAACAAAAAAAAGAAAGAAAAAAAACGAGACCGAAATTTCACCCTCTCACATGACAAGGTCGCCGTTTCCGCGTTGCGCCAAAACACGTGTGTACGTGCCGACGTCTCAGCCACGTGGAGAAAATGGCAGTGAACCGTTCTCCTTTATGCTTCTTCTATTTTCTAGTCAAGCGTTGACCTTGCACGCTGTGGCTGCGGCACAAAGGGAAGCAGCGGCGGTGTCCCAGTCCAGCTAACAAAACCGCCCACTGCCCGATAACGGCAGAAAACGAAACTTCACGGAGCTGGCGCCGGGCCGGCTGGAGCGGCGGCGCCGGCACGGCGGCGGGCGCGCGCATGGTGACAGTCAAAGGTGAGGGACCTACGAGGGAGTTGAGAGGGAGGGCGAGGGGAGCCACCGAAGCGACGGAGTTGCCGAGGGCAAATCCGCTTCCCTGCTGCCCTCCTCCCTCACATTCCACGGTCTCCGCGTGCGCCCGTCGCCGTGCCGACACCGCGCGCTCCCTGAAGTTTCGTCGCCCTCGCTGGCAATGCGCTTGCGCGCCGCGATATTTCGCGACTCGCACCGTCCGTGCATCGTGCTATGGTGCACGAATAATTCAAAAATGTGTCCTTTTAATTCGAACTTCCTTTATTTCGTACAAATTTTCGGGTCCCTTCTAGTTCGAATTACCGAGATTCGACTGCAGTAAGATGAAGCTTAGGTCTCAGCTTCTTCTAACGATCGAAATATTTACGTGCTATTGCTCGTTCGCGCGTGGTCGTATTGTTTAGTATTAGTAATAGGGAACGTTTATCTTTGTGAACTGCTAAATTTGTGTCACGCACCCGCCATCACTCATTAACCGTGTCGCTTAAGCTTCGTCTGCCGTTTGATTTTTTTTGCCTGACTGCGATTGCGAGGGCAATCGTAAAACAAGAAATAATTTAACTTTTGTTGGCATTTCTCGCACGATCGGAACACATGCTGCACGTGATGGTTGGGTGGCCGCGCTGCTGAATTCTCACGCGTTTCTTTAAAGGGCCCCTACACCACCTCAGATATCTTTTGAACATTTCAAGTAAACACGCGCATCGAGTTCAGAATGCCGTCATGATCAACGATACCAAACTTTACTGCAGCGCTACGCACTGCGGGCGCGCCACAAAATTAAAAAAAACAATGCCGTCCTCCTCTCCTGGCCTTTCCGGTATCCCCACAGTCGTCACGATGTCAGCAGGGTACACCTGGTGATGTCAACAGTGGTTAGGACGCCCATTTGTCGAACAAGGACCTACGACTTCCGGTTTGTCTGCTAGCAGGTACGCGGGCTTCCTGCTCTTCCTCGCCGTGTTGCTCGCTTGTGCGCCCTTGCGAATTGTTAATTACAGCCCTCAACGCAAGTGCCAAATCGCTCGCGTTCCATACAACACAGTCGTGCTTACCGCTATGATTAGCTGTAGAACAGAGTGCGACAGTGTTGGCCTTTCTATAGTCGGGTACAACTTTAGAAGGCAGCGGCATTTGCCCCTCGAAAGCGGATGCACACGAGCCCCCACCAATAGGCGCGCACTTAAGTTGACGCCATGAGCCGCACGGCCGGTGACCCCGCCGACGGAGAACATGCCTAACAGGGCCGCCCTCGCTTCGAACTGGGCCGAGTCGCGTCAGCTTTGTGCGTCTCCCTTCGTCAGAGTGAATTCGAATTTTTTGTGGTGGTCTGTCATGCCGGAAATATTATTGTGAGGTTACGATGCACTATTTGTGCCTCGTGCGTTTGTTCTGAGCCGTGAGCCGGCGAAGAAAGGTTGCAGCGAACATCGGTGACGCTTCGTCCCGAAACAGGATCCCGCGGCGACATACCGCCGTAAACATCGATCGTCCGTGTTTGTTCCGTGGTGTTTTGTTTTGCTCCTAAGTGAAGTTACGACCAGGAGAGTTTGCCAAAGTCTGGTACCTACTGTGAGCGGCGGGTGTGTTTGTGTGCTGTGCCCCTGCGTTTCTCGTCGGACGTGGCGAAGTGATGGAGCAAAACCATTATCAGGATAAATAAGAAAAGCGTGCGCGGATGAAACTATCCTATGAGTTTCTCAACAGAAAACATTTGCGAAAGCAACCTCCAATGCAAAGATTCATTGCTGCCAGCTCAGCGCGCAAACGACCGATCGTTGGCAGCAGTGTGATAAGATAGCCGAGCGTCTAGCAGCGTCGTTCGAGTGTTGTGTAGCACCGTCGATTGATTGCTTTCCACCAATGCTAACAATCAGTGACTCACGCGCTGCTTGAGTGAATGTCATTGGATTATTAACGGTCAGGCGTTTGGTAGCAGTGTTTGTTTCCTTAATGTCAGCCTCAGTGCTAATATAAAATTATGACTGATGCACTGGCGCTGTTACAAGGGATTTTGGCAGGAATTCGCGTCGCTGTGTGGCTTAGAACTCTTCTCTCACTGCACGCGCCAGCTGTAGAATGCCTGCTGTGACACAATCGCGCATAAGTTGTGCTGCCAGCGCTCGACTTGCTTTCCCACAACACAGCTTTGCGCTGCTTATAGATTGTCGTGATATGTCGCTACAAAAAGATTCCTGTGACAATGAAGGCAACAGAGCCAATATGTACATTAAAAAAAAGTACGACAAAGTAGGCGCAGCTGCTTGTGTACTACTGACTCCTAATAGTTCTACTCGCGTCTGCGTTAATTGTGTGTGCGTGTTTTTCTTGCGTGTTTCCGTATATTTGTTACTTACCCTTTTTGTATTTTAGATCTTAGTTTTCGCGCTCGCGTTTGTGTGCATGTGTGTGAATATGTGAGTGCTTCCGCGCTTGTCTGTATTTATTCTTATTTCTGTCCTTTAATTTTTGCGTTTGTTATGTAAGCATGATACAGCCACATCTTTCTTTAAAATTTTATTAACTCGTCTCATTGAAAGCACCGAGTCCTGTGAACAGCAGGGCTGGCCTCTTCGATGTTATTAAAGCCTTCCTCTCTCGTCTACCATGCCTCCTCAGTCTGCCATCTTGCTTTGTTTTCTCCTACTATTCTGACCTTGCTTCTTGTGCTGTTGCCGCAACGTGATTAACCAACTTGCACTAAGGAATGTTCTATCAGCCGTGACAACAGAAACATTGACAGATACAAAATGTTAAAAGCATCATTAAGGCTTGCTCAGTTACTTCGTCTCTTGCCCCTGTTAATGTGTTTATGCCTCAGTGCATACGGCAGCTTGCCAGAAGTGCACATGAAAGGGTGCCATATTGTGAAGCAGCACCTTACTATGTTGTTGCATTCAGTCTTAATAAACAGATAGTTTCGCTGCCCGTCACATGGGGTGGTACAGATATATAACATTGTGCAGTCGGTTATCATTTCCTGTCTTGACGCTTTCATCATTACAAACGCAGTTTTCAAGTGAATGGAGTCCAGCAAAGCAGTGCTGTGAGAGCTTTTGCAACTTTCACCATTTATTACTTCGTGCGTGGTCTGTGTGTGGTCTGTGCGTGGTCACTGTCGGAATCTGTCCGTCGCTGTGGCAAGAGGACGGCAATTTAATGTTTGTGCTCGGTGTGCGGGGCCGAGAATTGAAATGCGCGGGCTTTTCGATGCTTGTGTTCGGCGCGCGGGGCCGAAAAGCGCGGGAAAAAGCGTGGCTGGTGCGCGTGGTCTGTGCGCGTTCCACGAGAGAGAAGCTGGAGCGACGGGGCCGACAAGCTCAGCGGAACGGGCCAGCTCGGTTGGCTCACGCCGGGCTCTGCGGATCGAACGTCCCGACGTCAACGATCCCGACCCTGTTAAACCGGGCTTCGCCTCGGTTCACTGGCCCTGAATGCCGAGTTACTCATGGATCCTGCCGTGGTCGGGCTTCGCCCCGGCTCCCTGACGTTCCTGAGGCGGGCTGTCTTGCGGCTTCGAGTGCCGTCCTGCCCTGTCGAGCCTGCGCCCCGGCTCCTGTTAGGCCTAGATAGGCCGCCCTACGGTGTCATCGCCGTTCCTTCCCCGTCGACGCTGGGCTGCGCCCTGGTTCACGTCACTGTAGCAGCGACGTGCAGCCCAGCTGCGTCCCTACCGTCGCTACCTCACCGCTGCGGCAGGTCGCCACTACGGCGATTGGAACTGAACTGTGAGTGGCACAACACAAAGGCAGGGATTACCCCCAATAGCGCGACTTGTGTCAATTACCCTCTGTAATTCGTGCGCGTATGAAGATTGTCTACTGTCCGTGTTAAAAATCATTCCTCTCCGTCTTTGGGTGATTGCTTAGTGCGTCTGGCTGACCTGCGCCCACACAAAACACCACCACAATTTTGGCGAGCCTGCCAGGATCGGCTTTAACATCTTGCCGACGGCTACATGCACGAGAGGAAGCCATAGATATTGAGAGGCTACACGCGATCGGCAAGGACATGGGCTTAGCTGGCACCGCTCTTCGCGAGTGGATTGACGCGGAACGCGCGACAGAGAGAGGCCTTCGCACCCAAGCTCGGGATGATCGGCGCGTGAACATTGAGCTTGAAGAAAAACGGCTACAAGCCGAGGAACGCGTGCTACAGCTGAAGCTCAAGATTCAAGAACAGGCAGCCAGTTCTAACGCACTACCGGTGAGCGGCGACGCGGCTGTACCAGCTATCATGGATGGCTGTAGTCCCCACAAGTTATCGCCACCATTTAATGAAGCGCGAGATGATCTCGACGCCTATCTGCAACGTTTTGAGCGCGTCGCAGAGTCTGAAGAGTGGCCTCAAAATAAATGGGCCCTATCGCTCAGTTTGTGCCTGACCGGAGAAGCTTTGGCTGTCATTAGTCGGCTTGACTCCGCTTCCGCCTCAGACTATGATCAGCTGATGGCAACCCTGTTGCTGCGATTTCGGTATACCGCCGAAGGTTACCGCGAGAAATTTCGCAAAGCGAGACCAGAAGAGAAGGAGACGGGTCTCCAGTATGCTTCTCGCTTAGCGAGTCATTTCGACCGCTGGATGTAAATGGCGAAGGGCGAGAAGATGTGCGATGCCCTACGCGACCTAATCATTGCAGAACAGTTCATGAAGGGATGCTCGCCGGCACTGCGGATATTTTTGAAGGAAAGAAACTGCAAGGAACTGAGTATGATGGCACAAAACGCTGATTGCTTCTTAGAGGCCCAGGATCTTTCCAGTTTGGCCAATGACAATTATGTAAGGACACTGCAGCGGAGATCAGTCATCCGACTGAGTCCGCGAAGAGGCCGCCTAGAGCACTGAGTGCTTTCTATGCAACAAGACAGGTCATCGTGCATGTGAGTGTTGGTCTCGGAGGAGAAATAGCCCGTCAGCAACTGGCTGGTCGAGTGGCAAGACCGGTTCTCCAGCCGAAACAGGGAAGGCGCAAGAAAGGAGACAAGCGCCATGCATGCTGTCTACCGAAGAAACCAGAGAGACCGGCGTACCAGAAAAAGGATACGTCGTTCTTCAAAGCGGGGAAACCATTCCAGTCGTAAACACGACGTGGACATGTAGTTCAACCGTGTTTGCAGTTGGAACTTTGCCAGTAGTGAAAGGATTTAAAAAAATTAAATTATGGGGTTTTACGTGCCAAAACCAGTTATGATTATGAGGCACGCCGTAGTGGGGGACTCCGGAAATTTGGACCACCTGGGGTTCTTTAACGTGCACCTAAATCTAAGTACACAGGTGTTTTCGCATTTCGCCCCCATCGAAATGCGGCCGCCGTGGCCGGGATTCGATCCCGCGTGAAAGGATTTCTCGAGGGCAAGGCTGTAACAGTACTTCAAGATACCGGCTGTAACACTGTAGTGGTGCGAGAAAGCCTGGTTCCAAAAGAAAAATTTATGGGAACTACAAGCCCAGTTTTCTTGTTGGACCGGACCGTACATTGCTTGCCGGAGGCAGACGTCTTCATAGACACGCCTTTCTTCACGGGCATCGTGCGGGCTAAATGCATGCACAACCCCCTTTATGATGTGGTGCTCGGGAACGTTAAAGGTGTCCGTCCTGCAGAGCAGGGAGTCTTCCTGAAGTCCCGACCGCAACATAAAGCTAGCCATGTCGATAACACTGTGGCAAGCACGAACGACCCCGCCAGTTTGTCGATACCCACAATGACTGCAGACGCCCAGCGTTGTTCGCGAAATATAGGCAAGTATCTAAGAGTGTCCAAAGATGACGCAGAGGAACTCCCCAAGGAAATAGCTGCAATGGCACAGGGAATACGGTCCACTTCCAGCCTACCAGCACTAAGAGCCGCTGCTACAACTATAGATAAGGCGACCCTCGAGGAATTCCAAAGGAATGACGCCTCGCTACGGCGTTGTTACGAAAGTGTGGGTAACACTATGGTCGTAAATAACAGTGAATCCTCACCGCTGCGGCGGGTAGCCACTACAGCGATTGGAACTGAACTGTGAGTGGTACAGCACAGAGACTGGGATTACTCCCAATAGCGCCACTTGTGTCAATTACCCTCTGTAATTTGTGTGCGTGTGGTCCTTGTCTGCTGTCCGTGTTAAAAATCTTTCCTCTCTGTCTTTGGGGGATTCCTTAGTGCGTCTGGCTCACCTGCGCCCACACAGACCACCACAGTCACTTTGCCTACGGCTTGTAATGAACAAAGTGACTCGTTAACACGTTCAGCTTTGCTGAGCAATTTTCCGGTGCGTAAATATGACAGAAATGCTAGCAAAGTTAATCACGTTGTAAGGAAGAAGAAGTGCCGGTTATCCAGGTACATCTCCGGTGTATGAAATACGACGAAGTGCCGGTCAGTCAGGCGCATCACAAGCGCTTTTACGCACGGGGCTTGTCCTGACTGCTCGCAGGGTTCTGACTGCCGCACCGAGTTCGACCTCTCAATCCTGTCAATAAACACCTTGACATTTGGTGGAGGTGCTAGGTACGACTCCATCAACGCTGGAACTTCGAAGCCGAACCCTTCAATCATCTCGGCCCATGCCGGACGATCCAGCCCAGTCTTCTCGAACCATGCCTGACGATCCAGGCCAAGAAGCTGCAGTCACAGAACTGTCATCTGTCCTGGCGTGCAGCGTCAGCGCGATCATGCGATTTTTGCGGGTACCGGTGATCAGGACGTCGAGGACTGGCTCGTCTCGTACGACAGAGTCAGCAGGCACAACCACTGGGAAGACAGGGAAAAGCTCAACAACGTAATTTTCTACTTGAGCCACGTTGCGCACTTGTGGTATCGGAACCACGAATCCGACATCTCGACATGGTCGGCGTTCAAGACCAAATTCACGGAAATCTTTGGTCGTCCTGCTGTACGTAAACTTCAGGCCGAACAACGCCTGCGCAGACGCGCCCAGCAACCAGGTGAGAATTTCACCAGCTATGTCGAAGACGTCGCTAATCTGCGCAACAGAGTCGACGCAACGATGCCAGACGCCGATAAGATCCGGCATATCCTCAAGGAAATTGAGGACGACGCCTTCCAGATGTTCGTCGCCCGGAACCCGACCACAGTGTCTGTCGTCATTGCACTGTGTCAAAGTTACGACGAACTTCGAAGGCAGCGAGTTGTCACACGCCACCCACCCTCAGAATTCGCCCCTGTCTCAGGTCTGACGCTAGGCGTTGACGAGTCGCCTCTAATGCAGCAGATAAAGGAGTTCGTGCGAGAAGAAGTTGCTCGGCAGCTTTCCCTGGTGCCCTTTACGAACGCGCAACCACACTCCCCACTGACACCGGGGTTACAGACCGTCATCAAGGAGCAAGTCGCTGAGTGCCTGCCAGCTGCTATTCCACCGCCTACAGTCGCGGCGCCCTTGACATAGGCTGACGTCGCTGCAAGGCCGCCCTTCGCTCCATGTCCACCTCTCCAAGCTGTTGCGCGACCGCCTCCGATTCCCTTCTCGCCGCCTGCACCACAGCTACCACGCCAGCCAAATCCTTGGCGCACTGCTGACAACCGCCCAAGTTGCTACAATTGTGGTATTCCGGGACACGTTGCCCGCTTTTGTCGACGCCTTATGCAGCCTACTTATGATTACCGCCGACCCATGAACAGTTACGCCCCTCGACAGCTACAATCCCCTGTGCCGCCAGATGAAACCCCTGTTCCCTACACTACTCGTCGTTCGCCATCCCCACGCCGCCGTTCCATCTCACCGATGAGACGCCGGCCAAGGCCTCTGCCTCAGGGAAACTAAGTGTCGCAGTTCCCGAGGCGAGAACTGCGTCCCCTTCGCTTTACCCAAGGCCTCGAAATCACCCCTGCAACATAATTGAGGTATACGTCGAAGGGATTCCAACATTCGCACTGGTCGATACGGGCGCAGCAATCTCAGTGTTACGCGCAGGACTTTGCCGACGGATAGGAAAAGTAACGACGTCGCTTTCCGGACTGTATTTGAGTACTGCGAGCGCACAGCCTGTCGAACCTTTGGGAGACTGCACTGCTCGTGTTGTAGTCGCGGAATCTTCATGTCATTGAGTTCGTGGTCCAGCCGTCCTGCTCCCACGATGTCATTCTAGGCTGGGATTTCCTTTCGTCTAACAATGACATCATTGACTGCGCCCGCGCCGATGTGGAGTTGTCGTTTCCTTCCGCTGCAGCCATGGACCAAGATCCTGTGACGCCTACAAAAATGATTGTGGCTGAAGTTACCGATATCCCTCCTCATTCCGCCGCCGTCGTCTCTGTGTCTTGCATATCTGCACGTGACGCAACCGTCTTATTCACGCCATGTCACTTGTTCGCCCGTCGCCGTTCCCTTCCGCTGCCCTTTGCAGTCATCGCCATCAGTGCTGGCCGTGGTGTGATGTGTGTGTGCAATGTGTCTTTCCTGCCGGTTACTTTGCATCGCGGAGAGTGCCTCGGTTACGCTCAAATTGCGGATTCTTCAATGCTCTTCGATGCTCCCGACACCGCGCATTCGACATCCCTCGCCGCGCTCGACAATGCGACTCGACCGTCGTTGGAGTGCTTCCAACCGTCAATCTCCGGTGATTTGACAACCCCACAACGCGCGCAACTTGTCAGCCTGCTACGCGAATTTGTCGCCTCCTTCGACTGCCATCAACATTCTCTCGGCCGCACCACCACAGTGTCGCACAGCAGCGACACCGGTTCGCACGCCCCACTCCGGCAGCTTCCTTACCGTGTCTCAGCGTCTGAACGCCGCGTCATCGACAAACAAGTGAGCGATATGCTTTGGCGTGGCGTGATTCAGCCGTCCCATAGCCCGTGGGCATCGCCTATTGTCCTCGTAAAAAAGAAAGATGGTTCTATTCGCTTCTGCGTTGATTACAGACGTCTTAACAAAATTAGGCGCAAAGACGTATATCCCCTACCACACATAGACGATGCTCTTGACTGTTTGCAAGGTGCCGAGTTCTTATCCTCTTTGGACTGGCGGTCTGGATATTTGCAAGTCCCCATGGCAGAGGCTGACCGCTCCAAAACCGCCTTCGTTACACCGGACGGATTATACGAATTTAATGTCATGCCATTCAGCCTATGTAATGCGCCCGCTACGTTCGAGCGTATGATGGACAGTATCTTGCGCGGTCTCAAGCGGCACACGTGTATGTGTTACCTAGATGTCGTTGTCTTCTCACCTGATTTCTCGACTCTCCTCCAACGACTAAGAGAGGTATTAAGCTGCCTGACTAAGGCTGGCCTGCAACTTAACATCAAAAAATGCTTCTTTGCTGCTCGTAAGCTTACCATCTTAGGCCACGTCGTATCCAAAGAAGGCGTGCTTCCTGGATCCTGCAAAACTCCGTGCAGTTGCCTGAGTTCCCCAAGGCCCACTAATCTGAAGACACTACAGCAGTTTCGTCGGCCTCTGCTCCTATTTTCGCCGCTTTGTGAAGAACTTCGCCATGATCATCGCCCCTTTGACTCAACAGCTGGCTGGAGACAACGCCCTATCCGCGTGGTCGAAAACATGCGATGACGCGTTCACGACTCTTCGCCATCTGCTCACCTCTCCTCCTATTCCGCGGCATTTTGACCCCGATGCCCCAACTGAAGTCCATACAGATGCTAGTGGAGTCGGCCTTGGGGCGGTTCTTGCCTCAACGCAGAAGTGGTCTTGTGGAATACGTCGTTGCTTACTGCTAGCCGCACGCTGACAAAGTCGGAGCTAAACTACTCTGTTACAGAAAAGGAGTGTTTAGCCATACTGTGGGCCCTTACGAAATTTCGACCTTATTTATACGGCCGCCAATTTGATGTAGTAACGGACCACCATGCGCTGTGCTGGCTCTCCTCATTGAAAGACCCCTCTGGCCGCCTCGCACGCTGGGCACTCCGTTTGCAAGAGTACGACATCCGGGTTGTGTACCGCTCTGGACGCAAGCACACCGATGCCGATGCTCTCTCCCGCTCGCCAATATCACCTGACCCTGATCCTGACAGTCTTTGCCCACTCAACTTTGTCCTCTCAGCACTTGCCATCGATGACATGCGCTCTGAGCAGAGCAAAGACCCGTGGATTTCTTCGCTTTTGGCGTTTCTCTCTGATCCTACCACTGTTACGGCGTCTAGGACTCTACGGCGGCAGGCGCATCACTTTGTTATTCGCGACCAACTCCTATACCGTCGCAATTATCTCCCCGAGGGTCGGCAATGGCTCCTAGTAATACCTCGTCATCTTCGGGCTGATTTATGCGCATCGTTTCACACTGATCCCCAATGTGCCCACGGTGGCGTGTTAAAGACCTACACCCGCCTTAGGCTCCGGTATTACTGGCCTGGCATGTACAAGTTCGTTCGGAAGTACGTCCGCTGCTGCCTCGACTGCCAGCGCCGAAAGTCGGCCCCTACTTCCGCTGCCGCACCCTTGCAGCCGCTTCCTTGCCCATCCCGTCCTTTTGATCGGGTCGGAATCGACCTTACGGCCCGCTTCCTTGTACTGGTGCTGGCAACCGCTGGATTATCGTTGCAGTGGATCACCTCACACGCTATGCAGAAACCGCTGCACTTCCATCTGCAACTGCCCAAGATGTTGCATCCTTCATACTGCGGCATTTTGTTCTTCGTCACGGAGCCCCTCGGGAACTTCTCAGTGATCGAGGCCGCGCATTTCTATCTGAAGTCGTGACGTCGCTTCTGAAGGAGTCTCACATCATCCACAGGACCACTAGCGCATACCATCCACAGACGAACGGGCTGACGGAGCGTTTCAACCGTACTCTTGGCGACATGCTCGCCATGTACGTCGCGTCCGACCATTCCAACTGGGACGCTGTGCTTCCGTTCATCACGTTCGCCTATAATACTGCCACTCAAGCTACCACTGGTTTTTCTCCGTTTTTCTTACTGTACGGCCGTGAACCTTCCTGCACCATCGATACCATGCTACCCTACCAGCCTGATTCATCGGAATGTGTTCCTGTGTCTCAAGCTGCACAGCACGCTGAAGAATGCAGACAACTCGCCCGTTGTCTTACCACCGCAGATCAGACACAACAGAAGCTCCGTCGTGGTGGCTCTGTTCCCCCAAGCTTCCCTTCCGATTCGTTGGTTTGGCTGTGGGTTCCACCTGTGGCTCCCGGCCTTTCTTCTAAGCTGCTCCCAAGATACCATGGACCTTACCGTGTAATTGCGCAAACTTCCCCCGTGAATTATGTCGTCGAGCCTGTGTCACCGTCCTCTGATCAGCGCCGTCGCGGTCGCGAAACGGTTCACGTCGATCGGCTCAAGCCCTTCTACGATCCCTCTATGTTACCGTATGCTTAGATCGCCAGGATGGCGTCTTTTTCTCCGGGGGACAAATGTAAGGAAGAAGAAGTGCCGGTTAGCCAGGTGCATCTCCGGTGTATGAAATACGACGAAGAAGTGCCGGTCAGTCAGGCGCATCACCAGCGCTGTTACGCACGGGGCTTGTCCTGACTGCTCGCAGGGTTCTGACTGCCGCACCGAGTTCGACCTCTCAATCCTGTCAATAAACACCTTGACAGATGAGCTTTTGGTACCCATGTGGCGTGGCTTTTGGCGTGGCTTTTGGTACCCATAGTGCTTTACCGTTTTCCTATTGCATAGCGTTTTAAGGAGGCAACAGGAAACTCAGACGAAATCGAGCTGGTGCCTAGTGGGTTTTTCTCAATCTTTAGTTGGTTAACACTGTTGTGACCACCTGGGGTTCTTTAATGCATGCCTAAACCTAACAGATGTGTCGTTGGAATTCACCCTCATAAATGTGTCCACTGCAAATAGGAATTTGATACACTGCAGAATATCATGGCCACTGCCCCATCACAGCAAGTGGATGTCAGCAATACATTGACAATCAAATGCCATTAATTTGTTGCTCATCATGCAATGTGAAAATAGAGAGACTAGTGGTTTTTAACTTACTTGTATTTGTAAATCTCTAGCCACAGCTTTTCTCCAAATTATCCGCGAGAACAAGATTCACAAAAACTTGTTTCTGGCCTAATCCGGCTGGTACTGATAATGTGCACCTCAAGTGCTAAATACTACTGAAGATGTATCATCCCAAGCCTGATCCGACAATCAAGTTACTGTCATCCAGGAGCATTTATTACATTGCCCTCTTTTTATACCAGAACAAGAGTTTCTATGTGACTTAATGAACAAACTACATATTTCCTGGTCAGCAGTAATGGAGCTTTGTGTAAAGTCTTACTGGGCCAGGTGAAAGCTGTGGATTTGCTGTGATGGATAGAGCTGAGCATAGTGCTTAAAACATTGATCTCGGGCCAGGTTCAGGAACACATTTCGAGCCCACACATTCAGAAGTGCTGCTCCAAGTTCACTTCAGCCATCCAAAGTTCTTTAACATGCAATAAAACATGACACAGGTGTGCCTTCGCATCCTGTGCTCACTTAGGTGCAGCTTCCAAGGCTGGAAATTAAACCTGCAACCTCATGGTCAGCAGCAGAATGTACTGTTAAGAACTTATCCGAGGCAGAAAGTAAAGCTGTACTCACTCTCCAGCACCGAAAGCCAGGGAATCAGCATTGCCCTTGATGAAGTAGACATTTTCGCCTGTCCATTTGTACAACTGCACAAATTGCAAAGCAAAAGATGGATATATGTCAACCTAAAGTATATTTGAGGACAACGCATACAACTTCTTCAGCAAAAACGGAGGACTTTTCGTCACAAGTGCAGACATTGACTGGTAAGAACCTCTATCTGACACACTAAGCACTGAATGCCATGTGGGTGCATTTACACTTACCAGCACCCATGCCAAATTCGCTTGTCAACTTTCTCGGCTTATGCTATGCACAGCTGTCGAACAATACACCTTCGCTACTGACTCTTGCCAACAGCTGTGCACCAATGTCATGTGAAGCTCTTAAATGCTTCTTCAGTGAGTCATGCCTATGTCACATTGTGATACCACTTTTTATCACTCTACTCTGTGACATGCAGCTGCGTGCCAATGACACATCGTCACTATGCCATGAGTGAGCTGGGAGTGTCTAACTGGCAAAATAACAAGCAATCCACAGTGCTGTACAAGGCAGGTTATCAATAAAGTCGTCATTTAACTTAACTGTCAACAAATACACTTAAGAAAAGTTACCTCTCTGCTTTTACAAGTAATGCTTTGTTACAAAAAATGTCCACTGGAATTACGCCTAGTGGAAGACTTGCCTTGAACTCTGGGTGGAAGGTAAAAAGGAATGATTCTCCTGTGCCATAGAAGTGGTCACTCATTCTCAGGGAACACGATGTCAGAACACCAAAAACCTGCACCAGAAAACAAAACAAATAAAAATACAACTTTGCTCGTAACACGCACTCATCGTTTCGGACAGAAGGTGGTACAATGTGGAAAAGCCAACTTACAGCGCCTTCAGTGTCCAACACTGCGAGCAGGATGGGTGATTCAATCTTGAGCATCTCACGGTAAAGAGTCTTGAGGCTAAAGCCATGCTTCAGTGTACTGTATACAAGTGCCCACGAGTAACTCTCTGCACGCGCTGGAAGGTGCTTGCACAGCTGTCGCAAGAAAAGAAAGCACCACGTGCCAACTCAGACAGGCACAGCATATTTAATCGACACACGCAGCAATAACAGAATTCTTGCACAAGTCTGTGAACATACTGTGTAAAATAAACTCAACATATTGTGCAGAACAACATGTATAACGTGGATTTGAGCCAGCTGGCTGCACATTCTCCTAAAAGTAGTCAATACTCTCTTCCCAATGGTTGCTGTCCCCACCACACCAGGCCTTTCACGTAAAGCTTCGACTTCCTTGAATAATATTTTGTTATAGCTGCATACGAAGAGATACTACAATGACTTGGGTGAGTTGGGCGTCACTATCTATAAAAAGGACAATTCATGCAATAGCTGTCTATTTTCCCAGTGACCTAATGGAACAGTTTTTCATGGAACAATATATATTATTCCTTGTTTATTTTTTATTTTTTTTTATTCTAGACATCAAATTTCACAGGCTGCACACGGTGATGCATGCGCAACATGGACAATAAGACTGTTCTGTAACTTAAGTGAGGTTCTTTACGAACCTCCCGACGGTGCTCCTCGGTGAAGATTTCCGTGGAATCGAGCAACTCGGGCAAAGGAAGGTCAGTCAGGTCTAGTGCAGACTCCCTGCGTGTTTCACTCATTGACACCACCTATATGGAACAGTGAAGGGGGAAAAAAGAGGGAGGGGTGAGATTGTTTCAAACACATTAAAATTTTAGAAACTTGACTTGGTCTTTTCATTACACTAATTACGTTCCAAGGTGCACAGTGCACAGTTATTAGTCGGAAGCCAGTGCACTCTAGTACATGGCCTATGTTTGCTCACAACAAATTAACTTATGCAAGTGCATACACAAAACAAATTTCAGTTGGATCTTATGTACACGAAGAGGAACCCAAAGTAGAACTTTCTACACTCTTGCGTTACTGACATTACCACAAACTACAAATTTCCTTAAATTTTTTTCGCCCCTTCTGGAATGATACATGTGCCAATGCTAATCATAGAAAGCAATCTTCAACTCTTTAACATAACTCTGTTAGCATATATTAGTGGAAAGCATGAAGCCTGAACTTCAAGTAATAATTTCATGCTCAGGCCATCATGAACTTAGCGGTGCTTTCATGTCTTGGGTCTTTAACTGCCCAGTAGGTGGTAACAAAAGTTCACACGTTGAATAGAAAGTTGTCCGCAAGTCTATAATGCTCCAGGCATTCGCAACGTTCACAACTTCACAGGTAACTAGCTGTTGCCAAAACTTCAATGACACATCGCAGCCCAACCTTCTGATGATGTATGGGGTTTTTTGGCGCAAAGGCCAGGGATGGCCAAAGAGCGCCAAGAAATGGTGTGGGGAAGTCGATGTGGTGAATTACAAGTGTCAGATGTAGAGAGGCTGTAGAGAGGCTGTATAGAGGCCTAAATATTCCCTGTAAGGTACGTAAAAGATACACTAGCATTAAAATAATGTCAAGGATGAGTGATGTGAGCGATGACCATAAAATGTATTCTAAAATGAAATAACAAGAAAAAAAAAAGAAAAATGAAGCCTGACCTTCTCTTTAATATTGTTTTCTGACATATTCGAATAATATAAAGTGTAATATAATATCAAACATTTTCTTTGGTGTTTCTGTGAATGACGCAGGCACTCCATTGCATATTTTTTCACTTCCACTAAGGCATGCGTTTTCAATGCCTTCTCGAATCCCAAGCAAGTCGCACCAGCCAATTCTGTGTGGCTTTGACATTTCTGTAACAAATCTTGTGACATCTGGCTGCAATAATTTGCACTAGTTATAGCAGTTTGCAAACCGGAACCACAGTTCAAAGAAATTGGTAATTAAGAGGGCACATGGGTCTTGGAGACAAAATATTCAAATTTTTTTTTTTCACATCCCCATACCAGGGCACACCTGTTGGCAAAAATCTAGCTCAAAATGACACGTTGTTGAGGCAGGAAAACACTGTATTTATCGAATGAAATGTTCAGTTTTGCCCATGAAAGTGCTGACATGACCCATTTTTGTGTCATTCGCTATTCCAAAACCGTCTATCATAGCCAGGCAATCTCGGTCTTGTTTGAAAGAGCACCTTTGCAGATTGCTTTCCTGCAAAAATGAGCCTTCATGCTGCTTCAGAAGAAAACTACCTGGTTTTGTAACATAAAATGACATTTTTGCACTCTATAATTCCTTGCATTTTTCTCAAAAAAAGTTTTCCAAGTCTAAAATTTGGTAGCAGCACTGTGTCACTGCTACTCATTAAATCCTTCTGATTTCTTTTTTGTCTCAAGGCTAGAGAGTCAGAGAGTGCACAAAGCTATGAAATAGTGTTTTAGGACACTGCAACATTTTCAAATCTCGTAGAAATCATCTACATTCAAATCTTGTTAAAATAGAGATATAAACATTAAAATGCAAACTTGCACTTTGAACATTCAGGAAGATACCTGCTTAATTTTAACTCTCTGGTGCAGTACATTTTTTGCAAGTCACATCCCAAACTTATAACACATAAATAATTGCAACTTTTTTTTTTTTTTTTGGATTGACTTGAAAAGCACTAACTGCATATTTGTAATCAGCCCACAAGGTTAAATATTTCCTGAAAATTTCATGTGTCTACAGTCAATAACAAACATGCTTTAATCCAAGACCCAGGTCCCCATTATGTGGTGTGTTCTGACACTTCCTATGTAGTAATTTATGATCAGCAACTGCACACACCAAATATACTAAGAAAGAAATATAAACAAGTTTTTTGCATACTCATCATCATCAACAACACATAAGAGTAGCTCTTATGTAGTAAAACTTGGCTTAAAGTAGACGTAAGCTGTACGTAGTGCCAACTGAATTCCTATGCCTTATACTTAGTAAACAATCAAACCTGACAAATTAGTCATGTTAATCCAGGGACCGTGCACTATGACTGCATTATCAAAATACTTTTTCAAGCAAACGCTAGGCTATTATTAAATTATAGGGTTTTACATGCCAAAACCATAACATGATTATGAGGCATGCCGTAGTGGGGGACTCCGGGATAATTTGGACCACTTGTGGTTTTTTAACGTGCACCTAATCTAAGTACACGGGTGTTTTCGCATTTCGCCCCCATCAAGATGCGGACGCCGTGGCCGTGATTGATGCCGCAACCTCGTGCTTAGCAGCCCAACACCATAGCAACTAAGCAACCACGGTGGGTTAGGCTATTATTCCTTTGTATGACCACACACAAATGATGCCATGGTGACATTTTTCCAGGCAGTCTTCGGTTCAGTTGTCATCAAAAGCAAAGGTCTTCCAGTTCACATTGCTTCCTGGTTTCTGAATACGCTAGCGTATTAACAACACTTCTTCATCTCTAAAGGTTTCCGGTAGAGATGCCATCCACCGAGATAGTAAAGGGTTACAGTCATGTTAATCGCAAACATATTGCAGTAACCCCACTTCTAGTTCCACTTCTGATATGATCAGATGACGTACGTTTCGCTCAGCCCTAATTTGTCTACTCTAACAGGTTTTAACTGTAATCAGATTGTGAAGTTGCGAGATCACTTAAGTGCAAGAAGATGTTGGTGACTATATGCAATAATGCTGTAAAAAGAACAGACATATGACAAATGACAGTGCATGGTGAATAAAGGCATGTTGAGCACAAGTACACCATGCAGTGAAGGAACAAACCCTGATATGTGAAAGAACAGTGCAAAGTATGGAACAAATTTGAGATTGGACAAAATGGGCAGCACAAAGTTAAAGGTAGATAAATTGAGGTGAACCTGTCTACTCTCGACCTCTGCATTAATACTACTTCACATTTCAGTAGTGTACCGACGGACCCACTTTAACACACTTCTAGGATGCAACTTCAAAACGTACAGAAAGACACTCGCCTCCCAATCACCAGGAGAAACTGCAGCAGCTTCAGGCTGTGCCGTGCCACTGTCAAAAAGCTTGAAGAAGCGTAGAGCGCCACTGTGGCCCTTCTTGGAGCCATGGTGGCCCTTGCTGCCGCTTATGTCAGGAGTGTCGCGTCCTTCTTCAGTACCGCTGATCGTCCCCACGACGTGGCTGTTGGCAGTGAGCAACTCGGCCTCGTCGTCATCCTCGGGCTCTGGCAATGGCTCAAATCCACGGTTGGCCATGTCAACCCGATGCACGTCGCCATACACAGAAGGCGCCCACTTTTCCAAGAAGTAATACAGCTCATCTGCTCTGTAAGATACACAGCACAGCAAAGAAAAACGTGAGAAGAACGTAGCACCTCTGCTAGCCACCTCACTTCAGCTCCATGACAGCAAATTACTGTTGCACAGTTGTTGTGCAGTAAGGGCATTTTTAAACATGGGATGCGCAGAGAAGACGTACCCAACTGAGATGTGTGGACAAATAGAGCTAATGTATGCTGTGACATTCCATTTCATTGCTGTCCCCCACTTACTTGAATTATAAAATTTCACGGCAAGCTTTTTAAAGCTCCTACAAAAGTATTTTGCATGTCAGAAAAACGTATGCCAGCAGAGTATGTTGCAAATGCATAATTATCCCCACCCACCATGGTAGCATAGTGGCTTTGCCATTGCACTACTAAAGGGACACTAAAGGCAAATACCAAGTCAATGTAGACTGTTAAAATACAATTCCAAAAACCTCGTACCGCTTGTTTCGTGCCAAGAAATAACTTAGTTTACAAGAAAACTGCATCTAAAGGGTCCGCATACCTTTAGCGCAATTCAAATCGCCCGCTCCCGAGTGGGGAATGGTGACATTGCATATGCCATCACCACCCTTTACAGCTAGCTGTCAGTGATTAAAACGGCGCCCGACACACTGCCGCAGTTTTCTGAACAAAACGCAAATGTGCGGCCATGGAGGAACCGAGCCAGGACAGAGCATTAGATTCACCACTGCAACTACTCAAGGTCAAGTGACGTGGACCATTCGGTAATCCCGCAACATCACATGGACGTGGCACTCTCCGCTATTTGTAGTTTGTGCGAATTTCACGAGCCAGCAAAATCAGTTCAGCACTATGCGATAACGAAACTACTGAAACACGAAGGCGCGAGCAGAGCAGAGTGAAGAAAACGACACCTATTGACTGCCTGCATCATTATCAAGGGTAAGGTCAATGAGTTAATGCTTTTCTAAAAATCAAAAAGAACTGGACAAGCAGCATTTTCTTTTGTCTTCTAATGCAATACAATTATCTCTTTATTACGAGTGGGTTAGTACTAGTGACAGAATTATAATGAGGACTGCCTTCGTCATCTGGTTAGTACTTGAATGTCCTGGCGGAGTCTCTAATTGTGTCCTGCATTTACCTCAATTTCTCGATTACCAAAGCCCTGTTCGCAATAATATTGATGCCTCAGACATTCTCAAGCACTAATCTATCACTTAAGCTTGACTTAATATTTGCCTTTAGTGTCCCTTTAAGAAGCTGCAGGATCAAATCCCAGCCGTGGTGGTGGCCGCATTTTCATGGGGGTGAAATGCATTGCAATATGCCCATGTACTGTGCATCGGGTGCACATTAAAGAACTCCAGCTGGTGTAAAAATATTCCGCAGTACCCACACTATGGCGTTGGCCTTATAATCATATCGTGGTTTTAGCATGTAAACCCCAGAGTTTAATTTTAAATGAATAATTATCCCCTTCAGGTGCTGTATGCACAATTGTGCATGCCCAGATGGTGCATCAAAGCAATACCATTGATGAAAATAATGATATTTGATATTCCCTCTAGAAGGCAAATTTGTCATCAAATTTGATAACAAATTTCTTTCTAGAGGGAATTCTAGCATCTGACGGGCCCGAATGGTTCTGCCTGCTTGATCCGTGACATATCGGATTCCTGGAGTGCTAGTGCTCAAGTGCTAAAGGAGTCGGTGCCTCCATGTGCTCCGGCATTGATGAATTCGGGATGCTGTTTATAAATGTTCAAAAAATGGCACACATCTTTAAATGTTCTGACTGTATCTGTGCTGCAAGCTTGAATTACATGTGTAAAGTGTTTTAGTAAAGCTAGTTGAAAGGTAGACGGCTGACGTTTGCTCTCAGTGTGAATATGCCGTCATGTAGCGGGTTCACTTCTTTCGTTGTGTTTCACATTGGGCATATTTTTCAAGTAGCTGGACAGATGCTCTCTAAGTTTTCCAGAGTAGAAATAGTTGATGTTCTTCCAACATTTCTGTAGAGAGTTTTTGCATGGAGTCCACACTTTGTAACTTGATAAAACTCACAAAAAACAAGGCATAATTGTAACTGACACATTGCATCAGACCACAGCCACTTTCTGCAGGACTATCCCATGTTCAAACATGTAGGCCAAAAACCGTGAATAAAGGAGGCATCACCAACCTGTTCCGTGGCACGCCAAACCAGTACTGGGCCGAATGTGCGCTTGGAGGTGGTGACAGAGCACTGGACTTTCTTGTGCAGGGGTCGTCCCATGCGTAGGCACAAGTAGAGCAGCGTGGCTTCCGATGACTGTGCTAGCCGTGGAACCAGCTCTGCAGGCCCACATCACAGAGGAAGGAGAGGAAAGAGCACTCATCAGAGTCTTGTTTATAAATAGAAAGAAATGCTGAGCCAGCCGAAGTGCTAAATAAAAAAAAAAAGGCAGCTCTATGTACAATTTTCAGCAACTATGATAATGTTGCATAATTATCTGCAATGGTATGGTGAAACTACTTACCATTTTTTTCTAAGCTATACTACTCTTAACATCCTTCGACATTCCTTTATAAGTAGCACTATGTCCTGTCTGGTTCTTCTTGTCCATTGTCTTGCATTGCACTTAGGCTTGTCCTTGCATTTCCTTTTTTTTTTGCTTATGTAAATAATACACTCGTAATTAATACACTCGTAATTAATATAAATGTCTGTTATACTATTTCAGTCTTTTTATTTATTTCAGTAAATAAACACTCGTAATTAATATAAAGTCTGTATATATTCCAGTCGTGATATTACTTTCCCTAAACGGGAGAGTCCCATGGTAAAGCGGAATTGGGACTGCTGTATGTGTGCATTTCTTTTATATGTAACAAAGTTCACCTGAACAGTCTGGTATCAACTTATGAACAGCAGCAACATATTTGAAAACAGCCGTGCTATTCCAATCTTACGTTACAGAAAAGACTGCCACAATGTCTAGCTCATAAGTTGAACATGCCACCATAGAAGAGAGCTGTCACAATTAGCCATCTCATTCAGCATATTGTGAGTTGTCTTTGTGGTGTTAAAATTTATGCAACTGCAGTATACTGAAACATTTTACAAGCAAGCATGCACACAGTGACTGCAGCATAACTGTCATAATTGAGGGCCTATTAACTTTCACTGCTCATCTAATCAGTACATCAAAGTCCAACTAGTTCAGTTACACGCCACAATCTCTCACGTAATCTATGTGAAAGTGATGGTACGAGACCACTGTCTTGACGACAGATTTGCCTTCTAGAGGGAAGCTGCAGAGCAGCATACATGCAATCTGCACAGATGAAGTACTCGACAGAGAAAATAAATCAGCCATCACTAAACCAACAGAATACAGTCTAACGTAAGATGCAGGAGGGCACGCCTTTGATTCTACAGAAGCTGCTCAATACTTTGTATCAATACAGAATACTGCATTGAAATGCAGTCAGTGACTGTATCACTACGTGGGAACATTAAAAGCATTCATCATAAGCCCTTCCATAAAATTTACAAACGTTGGCCTTAGCCGCGTGTACCTGACTCCATTTTCTCACTCTTCAGATGACTGCTGTGGATGTGAAGCCAAACTTTCATAGAAAACGAAAGGCAGAGTGGCCGTCTTTACCACTCTGCACCAGCCCAGGTAAAATGTCTGAAAACATACCTTTTGAAAGCTCGTTAATTCGACCCTCGTTAATTCAGAAAATCGGTTAATCGGACAAGTCCTTTGGTCCCGGCATTATTAATGCAATGAAACTCTCGTTAATTCGGGACGTATTTGGCCGCACGTCGGTTAATTCGGACAACTCTCGGAGCTCGGCGAGCGCGGAGCGCCGCAAAGGTGCGGCGCGAGCGTTAGCGTCCACCGAAACGAAGCGACGGAGTTCGCCGCCATAGC